>NC_056701.1:671206-793706 GCF_018831695.1 Puntigrus tetrazona
GACGAGTAATGACGCGTTAGTCCTCCACCGGAAGTACATCATCACTCATCACGCTCTCAAATATCAAGCATTTGCTGCAAAACGGCACAAGTGCACGCAGAGATGCGACATTACCGCCAAAAAAATTCTGGTTTTGTAAGGACATAAGGGGGTTTCCTGTTTTTCTCTGTTCACGTTTAATAGAGCCGTGACTCTACCCTCAGTCACAAATCTCTCTCTCTTTTTTTAGTTTTGATTGATCTTATGCAGTCACTATGGTTACAAAGTGCATGCATTAGAATATGAATATCATTTGCACCCAGGCTAAACCCTCTTGGTGGCTTCGGGGAGACATGGGAAGGTGAACAATATGCAGAAAAGAATACAGAAAGAATGTATGCTAGCTGTTTATGTCTGTGACGTGTAGATGTCTTCTGACCTGCAGCTAAGGGCTGTTTAATTACTGCTATCTTTAATATGAACATTATTAAACGTTTAGTATTTGAATATAATACAAAAAAGTGGTGTTAGTGTTACATCTTACTGATGCTAGCAACCGCCTGTATTTTATTTAATCTAATTTACTGTGAAATACCGTAATTTCATGAACTGATATCATGTAACTTTTGAAATGCACTCATAACCAGCAAAAGTCTGGAGATGAACCAAAGCAAAGCTGCTTTTGAATATGAAAATATATAAAAGGTGCACAAACACTAAACACCATCATGATGAGACATTGAACATTATTAACATACAACCCTAATAATCATAACTGATCAGAAAAACCACGAAGAAACTGTTTTTTAAGGAAAAAAAAATTCAAATTCAAGCAAAAATGTAATGCAGGGAATTCTGGGAACATCCTTTTTTTCTGTAGATTCTACAGGTATTTACTGTTAAACATTTAATAGGTTTTACTGTATAATAAATAGGTCTTTAGCATTGTCAGAGTTTTTTCTCGTAAAATCACTGTAATGTTTTAAAGTGAGCGTCAAAAGTATGATGTCCTTCAAAAAGAGGTACTTCGTAGATGTGTTCGTGGTCAGTTATAGTCAGCCGTTGTACTTGTGATCTTCCCGCCTCCTCCTGCACAGAATTGTGGGAATAGGAGCACGTAGGAAAGTGGCCTGAAGGAATCAGATTGGTGTCTTTAGACGACGTGGGTCACACCGGACTGATTCAGCAGATATGATGCACTGAGCGTGTAACTGAAGCAGAGAGAAAATATTCATCGGCTGTTTTATTCATGGATTGTCTTTTGGAGTGTCTCCTAACTTTGAATGGGCACCACGCGTCTGATCCTGAGCGTCATATTTTAATATGTCCTGATTATTGCGTCAAAGAACACTTAAAGGGTTAGTGCGTCTTCAGGTACCGGTGCCCACTGGTTATCATAGAACAGAGGAAAAAGAGACAGTGTGCAGATGAATGGGGAAGAACTGAAGGTGGACTGTCCCTTTAAGAGCTCCACAGGACTTGCCCTGGCTGTAAAACAGATCTCATCCATCTCTCTCCTCCTCATGACACATGCTTGAATTTGATGAAGTGAGACATAAAAAAATAATAATAATAATCTCAACATGCACTTAGAGGTGATGGAGTATGTTTTTTGTGACACCAACACAAATAAAATCACAAATAATTTTTTTTTGTGTATGACTATTCTGTCTAAATAATGAATGGTCCTTTCAGCCTCCAGCCAAGAGAGAGCACATATATCAAACATACTGTAAGTGTTAGTGGACCGTTGTTTCATGAATGAAATGTGTCTTCTCACCTTGTTTTGGGAAAGAGGTAAAGTTCTCGGTTCTCTTTTTGCGCGAGTTCTTTTTAAATGTTTTTTTTTTTGCCGCGCTAGTTTATCAAAGGGTGTATTATCGTTCATTTTCAACTTTTGTACGAATCCTAATTTACCTTAAAGGGGCAGCGCCATGTGCTCGAGCGAGCTGTCTGCCGGGGTTACACGTATTAGAGAAGATGCTCACATGCGTCTGGGTTAGTCATATTTTCCAGCAAGGCTAGAGGAGTTGCAAACTTAATCCGTAAAACAGCTCCTCAGCTGTCTCAACCTCTTTCAGCTCATTAAAAGTGTATATATATATATATTAGATTAGTATATATATATATATATATATATATATATATATATATATATATATATATATATATGTATATATGTATATATATATATATATATATATATATATATTTACTAATCATTTTTTACATAACTTAAAACAAAGTATGCATATTATTAACGGATGACTGTGTATGTGTGTGTGTGTGTGTGTGTGTGTGTGTGTGTGTGTGTGTGTGTGTGTGTGTGTGTGTGTGTGTGTGTGTGTGTGTGTGTGTGTGTGTGTGTGTGTGTGTGTGTGCAAATTTTCTTGTAGGTCGTCTGTCATTTTTCTTTATATTGTAATATGCAGTATATTTATCACGTGTGCCTGAAAATATGACGCGATCCAAAAGAGAAACGTTTGTTTCATTTATCATGAAGCAAAACCATGATGTGTTCAGAATAAATGACAAGAACCACAAACCAAAGAGGAGAAGGTTTTCACTTTCATGCATTTATTGACTTTTTTAACAAAACATTAGGACCAAGGGGTTTTTGCTGCACAGATGGGGCGAGTTTATAATAATCAAAAATATTATACACAATTATGCCATGCTTATGCTAACGAATTAGCTGCTTTATGCTAGCTTTACATCACTGTTTAACGTGGCGCCCGGACATTTTTATTTGGACTGCTTTGAATAGGCTGCATTTCAAGAAAATTGTTATATATTGTTTAAATATCATACAGATCAGCCAACGCAGCGATATCAAATATGGCATAGATATCACAACAAAACACACAAAAGGATATTTTATTATGCCTTGAACGTAACAAAACACGAGACATAATCCTTTATCATCACTCTTCAGTTTTTATGAAGCTCTGATGTTGTGATGTTCTTAGGTTTCAGGTAACTGTTAGACTTCTCAAGTATAACACACGGCAGTCTAAGGATCTATTTTCATTTGTCTGGCACGATATAAAAGGAACTAAAAAATGAAACCCGTGCACAGCTCATTTTTCCCACGAATGCATTTTTAAAACAGCCTTCACTGAAAAAAATGATTCTGAGTGTAAGTAAATGTTATGTAATTAAAAAGTGCAATATTAACAATACATGTTACGTTTATAGCTTTACGTGAAAATACCTAGTTTTTAATGAATCTACATTTGTTCAAAACACAAGACCATGTGCGTTTTTTCCTTTACAAAATTTCTATAAGTAATTCCAGCCAATCTTTTTAGGCACACACACACACACACACGACAAACAATAACCTTGTTTTATTTACTCAAAATAACAAAATACAAAATAATTCGCTCCTTCAATGTGTCGTTGGTCTGTAAACCGTATAAGGACCAGGCAGACTGAGCTTAAGGTAAGAATAAAGTTATTTTAGCTATACATACGAGGACCAGAAGCAGACTGAGCTTTAAGGTAAGAAATTCCAGCGGCAATAAAGCAGTTAGTAAGTTAAGCTAAAAGTTAGCACGAGTAAATAACTGAAAGTGGTCAATAGTGTTAGAGGTTTATCAATAATAAATAAAGTAACATTGTCGTTGTAGTTAGCTATACGTTACCAGAGTCTTTACTGTTTTAGGATTGTTGTGCAAGAGCTAGGGTTTGTCATTGTCATTTGAAGATAACGTTGTCGCACGAAGATATAACGGTTAAGACAATGAAATGTGTCACGTATCAAAATACATTTATGAATGTCTGTATGTCATCTGTGATTTAAGAGGGCAGGAATGGATTTATTATGCACTTTGTGGAAGTTCAGTAAAGTGCATGTATAATAAGTGAGAGGGCAGAAATATATTATAGTCTTATGCACTTTGTGAGTCTGTTATGTTCACAATGCATGATGTTTCTGATGCATTTAAAGTGAAGCTGACTGTTAAGTCAGAAATGTGACTCGTGGAAAATTTTGCACAATGTAAATTCAGTAGAAACCCAAAGTAACCGAAACTTTGATTTTCTGCTCCATTTTCACATGATGATTGTTTGTGAGCTTGCTGTTTTCGAACATGTTACTGTGAAAATGTTTTGTTACTGTTTTGTATTAAAAATACAATGTCATTTAAAGAAAGTCCTTACAGAAAGTAATTTAATTGGTACAGTACGTTGAGACAGAAGTCCATTTAGATGTATCAAGTGAATTAAGGGGAAATGTTTTAAGCATATTCCTAAAATTGAGAAAATAAAGCGTGTCAACCTTCACTTAAAGAGCTTTCCTTTAGTGTCTTAATGTGACAGACCCAGATTCACTTTGAGATGGCCAAAATGTCAGTTTATGTTAACTAAATTTTAATATTTGACTACATTTTACTGGTATTCCATTGAAGTGCCAATGGTGAAATAGTAAATGGTACTAAAAACATAAACTATTTACATTCATACTTTTAATAGAATACTCTGTTACTAATTAGAAAATCGGAGTAGATCTAACTTGAAATGTGCAATGTGGAAATGTAAAAGTTTCATTGGAATCAATCAAAAATACACATTTAAAGCTATTAAAGTCATGTAGATCACACACACACAAAAATGATTAGAGAAATGCTAAATTAAGTTAACTTTATGTGCAAATTTTATTTAAACAAACCGTAAAATTATGTAGTTTGTACAAAGACTAGTCTTGTTTCAACTACGATATAAAATTCATCATATTTTTTAAGTAAATCAAGCGAAACATTTTTATCAGTGATTGTTCTTTCAGACTGGGTTCAAATCATCTTCTTCTTCTTCTTCTGCATCTAAACCAGCGTGTTCACAGACTGGCGTTCCATCCTTTAAATACTTTTTTTTGGTTTTGTTTTAATGATGAAAACGTTGTTTCATGAAAAGAAACACTTAATGATATCTTACATCAAAGCAAGGTTGCTTTTAAATGACACATTTTTCAAAATTCTAATTTTCTTTGTCACATCCACAGACATACCTGCTACGACATGCAGTGAAAGGCTCTTTACAACCGTCCAGCGTCAGAATAGAGAAACTAAATATATATCTATAGAATAAACAAGAAAGAAAACTAAATATATATCTATCTATATATATAATAAAAAATATATGTACACGAAAAAGTGTGCAAAGTATAAAAGGTAAGAAATGAAATAAAGTTTAAAATATAAATATAAAATATGGCGCCGTATTTAAAAGGTTTTAATAATATTTTAATAACTAACTGTTCTCTCTCTCATTATACATCCCTGTCAGTGTATTCTTCTACTTTATTCTGTTCAGTGCTTTGATGAAACCTGTGTTGATAAAAGAACTATAGAAATAGAAATGGAGAGAGAGTAAGCCGTAGTTTACAGTTCGAGGATTCTTGGGAGTGTGTCTTCTCACCTTGTTTTGGGAAAGAGGGTAAAGTTCTCGGTTCTCTTTTTGCGCGAGTTCTTTTTTGAATTTTTTTTTGCCGCGCTAGTTTTTCAAAGGGTGTATTATCGTTCATTTTCAACTTTTGTACGAATCCTAATTTACCTTAAAGGGGCAGCGCCATGTGCTCGAGCGAGCTGTCTGCCGGGTTACACGTATTAGAGAAGATGCCCACATGCGTCTGGGTTAGTCATATTTTCCACTCCACATTTTCCAGCAAGGCTTTTTTCACCGAAATTCAAGTCTGAGTCTTCAGAACGCCTCCGGAGCGGACGATTTGAATCAGTCTTTCAGAAGCGCAGATTTGGAGATTAGTAATCGTGGTCCGGGTCGGCGGTACGCCTTAGGTCTGGGGCTTTCTCCCCACGTCCTCGTTTCATCCTGAAGGGCAGATTAGTAATCTACTAGTAATCAGGGGTGGAGGGGCGTCCTTTCGTTCTTATTCTGAATAATAGGAAGATCCCCGTGGGGCTTTGCGTGATTTTTGGCCCCACGCTTCTAACGGAGACCCGACGGGACTTTCCGCCCGACATTTGCGTGCGAGTGATGCGTGACTCAGACGGATGCGATAAAAGCTCCAGGACGCTCTTCTTTCACGACACTGCAGCCTGCTTTAGATCATCACACAGGACGCTCACAGGTCAGTCATTCACAACGGTCTGTGAATTATATTTGGGATGTGTTTATACGTCCATTTAAACTAATATCGGCTATCGTGTCAGTAAAGTGCGCGTTAGGAAAGCGTGTAACGGTGGCCGGGATTTAAATGGTTATCTGACCTTAGATAACTCCAATAACTGCTTAAAATAAATAGTTATCAACGTAGTTATAGTTATTAAAAATGGTAAGGTTAAGTTCGCTATATGGCTATCTTGGTTTCGGTTTCTCCTTTTAAATGAAGAACAAGCCATTATTATCCTGGCTGCTGCTATATAAAGATGATTCCTCTGGCTCAGACACAGGACGCAGTTTGGAGCTGGCTCTGTTTCTCGTACAGTAATATTAACCCGGGACACACTAAAATCTGCTCTGATCCCAGCTGGTTTATTCATATTACTTCACGAACCTAAAAATGAAACGCTAAACATATATAATGATGGTATTGATGCCCGCTGATAAATATCACACTATTATTTTTATCGTGTCCGTGTTTCGCTGATCTCAGATGAACTCTGATATGAATCTGTTCTTCTCCTGTTTAGCAGTAATAGACGTCAAAGACGGGGATGGAAATGTGACTCTTTTTTGGAAGAAAACGCCGTGAGATGGAGGAGATGATGGAGAGAGATCGGCTTCGAGGGACACATGCTATTAAAGTCATTTTATGATCTGTGTTGGAGTTTTCTTTCAGGTTCTTTGTCCTCGACAGAAAGCCAGTTCAGAACAAGATCGAGTCTAATTGAACACAGCTGTGATCTTTAACATAGAGTACAGTCTTCTGACAAGAGATCATCAGAGAAACACTGATTAATTGATTGTCTGTGTTTGTAATATTTATGTATTTTATCATTATTGCTATGCTCGAGGAGTTCAGCGTTTGAATCGGTGTCTGTTGAGATTCATATAGAGGAATATGTGATCTGTTTATATATAATATGTAAAGCATTGCTTTCAGAGATGTTTTAAAGCAGCATGTAAAAGATAGACATTTACAATCGGTTGCGTGGAAACTCGTGTTTTTATACTCAGTGATCAAAGCTGTTGAACAGAATAGAAGAAAGCAAAATATCTAAGTAATGCAAATGAACAGGCATTTATTGAAAACATAGTCCAGATGAGATTTTAAACTATTTTTCTGAAGTGTCCTGTGGTTAAATGTCATTTGGAGTCTGGGTCAGGCTTAATAACGAGATGTATTTAGTTGTCAATGAAAACGTTTATTTCAATTTATTTAGAGTTGTTATGTGTCTTTAAAGACTTTTTAAGGATGTATAACACATGTGGCTGTATGAAATAGCACTATAACCCATATTTAATGAATTACATTAGCATGAACTGGGACTTCTTGGGGCCCTTGGCATAAAATAAAGAAAGACACATGAAGTCTGCAGTAAGATCAACTAAATAAAACTAAATCCTCGTTTTCATTGACAACTAAATGCATTTCTTATTTATTTGGCACCATCTAGTGGTCAGATCAACTCTTAATATTCAGCATGATAGCAATGCTTTAGTCAAGAAGGCTTAAACCTTCAAAAATACACCAATAATTAAAAAAACACACCCTGACCAAAATTGCTTTTGACCACAAGACGTTTCTGATTAAAACAGTTAACTAATAATAAAATATTTTTTAATAAATCCCAGTTCATTTGCATCCCGTACTTCTTTAGCTTTCTTCTAGTCTGCTCAGTAGAAACAGCTTTGATCAAAAAGTATAAAAATACATTTCCTGCAGAGCACTTTTAAAGTTGAATAAAACCGATGGTAAATGTCCGTCATTTTTATTTTAGATAGCGATGTGCCTCTTCTGGACATCTTTGAGAGCAATGCTTTACATATAATAAACAGATTACATATTACTCGATATGAATATTAACAGACACTGATACAAACACTGGACGTCCTTAAGCAGTGCAATAATGATAAAACGCATTAAATATTACAAATACAGGGAATATTAGTTCATTGATCAGTGCTTTAACTGATGATTAAATCTCAGCATGAAAACCTCTCTTGGCAGACGACTGTACTCTCGGGGAAATATCACAGCTGTGTTAAATGTATTATCTTTCTAACTCGGTCTTGTTCTGGACTGGTTTTCTGGAGGCAGGTGGCAAAGAAGCTGAAAGTGCAGTGAATAAAAAGCAGTAACTCAGATTCTTGAATCAGTTTTAGCTCATTAGTCCCCTTCACCATCTCCAGACACACCACCAGTCCAATTAATAGCTCAGAAAAAAAGAAGAAAAGACACTGAACCTTAAGCAATGAAATAATGATAAATTACTTTCAATATTTCAAATTCAGGAATCTTCGTTTATTATTCGAGGTGCCTGGGAGCGATCGAGAGACAGAAACAAACGAGAGTAAAAGAAATCAAGGCCATTTCTCGCGGTGTATGTCTCTTAAACGGACAGAGGAGTGTATGTGAGGGCTTTCACTCCGTCTGTAAAGGGCTCCAGAAGAACACAACGGAGAGTATGTTTGTAGTTTTGAGGACGAAGCTGTCTTCGGAACGAGTCATTTCTTTTTTCTGGACAATTCTCCGCTTGCCGTGTTTGACCCGTTTTTAGTTTTTTTATAGTTCACTGTTTTTGGACTTTCTACAGTTTTTGTTTCAATACTTTTGGAATAAGTCTTTTGTGAACAGGAGAAGTGTTTACGTGGACCGTGATTTTTGCTGATTTTCTCTGAACTGTTCTTTCTTGTTTTTTTTTTGGAGAAGAAAAGACTTGATGTAAAGAGGTTTTCAGTAATTGCAGAGATCCTCCTGTCATATATAGACACTCCAGTACCAGCCCAAGTCTGTAAAAGATTAACATTGAGTTGTGTTTGTACTCAGGTACATTGATTGTCATGTGAAAGTGTTACAGTGAGTTGTAAAAATGTAAACATTTTATTAAAGTGAACGTCATTTCAACTTTCGAGGAAACTGTTTTCTTGATTTTGAACATACTCTTTGTAATTGTCCATTCTATTGCTAAACTAGTGAATTGTTTCTTTGGGTTTTTTTATTGTTACTTTTGGTATTTTCCTGTACGTCTTCAAAACACTGAAAAGATGTACTTTTCGTTATCTTGGAGTAGGGGCATTCCTCCTGTCTTGTGGGCTGATAGAGAGAAAGAAGGATTAGTATTTCTATATTTAGAGAGCTAAATGTACATTAACTTTCAGAACTTCAGTCCTCGTCAGTCCTGGCCACAAAAGACACCTAGCAAGGCAGGTAAAAACATTAAATGTACTAGTAGTTAAAGACCTAGATCTCTAAATCTCTAGTCGTCCAGGATAAAGTTAACATCATCGTACCCCTACACTGAGGTGAAATTACCCGCTACACTTTAAGGATTAAATCTCAGCATGAAAACATCTCTTGGCAAATGACTGTACGCTATGTAAAATATCACAGCTGTGTTAAATGGAATATATATTTCAATATATATATATTTCATATTTAATATATAACTCAGACTGTTTTCCATTGCCACGAATGGAGGACTGTGTGGACAATCTTGGACCGGACCGTTATGTCAGTAAGTTAGATCTATTAAAAGAATACAGGCAAGTGCCTCTAACACCTCACGCTTCTGATATTTCAGCATTCGTGACACCTGACAACTTCTTACAGTATTCAGTGATGACATTCAGAATGAGCAATGCTCCGGCAACTTTTCAGCGGCTTATTAATATTGTTTTGGCGGGAGTGCCACAGTGTAATGCTTACCTAGACGATCTAGTAGTGTATACGACCGATTGGCCAGAACACGTCTCTCTGCTTCGAACTGTGTTTGATCGCCTTGCCGAAGCGCCACTGACTTTAAATCTAGCGAAGTGCGAGTTTGGTCAGGCAACCATGACATACCTTGGCAAGGAAGTCGGCCAAGGTCAGGTGCGTCCGGTGGAAGCGAAGGTAGCTATGACTGAAGTACCAGTTCCAACTACTCCAACTAAAATTTCTCGACCGTCGCACATCCGCTAACTTCAATGCTTAGTCCATCCCGTTCTTTTACCCGGTCTGAGGTTTGAGGTTATCAAGAATCTTTTGTGTAGCGCGCCTGTCTTGGCAGCGCCCGAACAACTCGCTGCCTTATAAGTTGGAGGTAGATGCAGTGCTACTTCAATAAGTTCAATAAACACCAGTTGAACTATTCGACTATTGAGAAAGAGGCACTAGCACTGTTGATGGCTTTGCAGTACTTTGACGTTTATGTTGGGTCTAGTAGTCTTCCAGTTAGTGTTTTCACCGATCATAATCCGTTGGTGTTTCTGTCACGCATGTATAATCATAATCAACGCTTGATGCGGTGGGCTCTGATCATACAAGATTATAATGTAGTCATTAATCATAAGAAGGGCGTGGATAACATGGTAGCGGATGCTTTGTCAAGAGTAATGTACCTGAGGGAGCAAATGTAACCCGGACTAACTTTTGTTCCAGGTTTACAATTATTTTTGCATATATTTATAAATAGTTTTGTGTTTATTATTGGAAGTTCATGCATATATGATTGTTAATTTAAATTAAGTAATTAGTGAGAAAAGAAAATTACGTAGATGTGACGTAGTTGACCAATGAGACGCTTTAAGCATTTCTTTTTTCTGAGGAGGAAGTAGAATGAGGAAACCACGGAGAAAGATTGAGAAGTTGAAATAGAGCTCTAATTAAGGAAAATATACTTTAGATATAAAGTAAGATAAAGATTTTGTTTTTGTAGTAATTCAAGAGGGGAGATTTTGATTGCTAACATCCAGTAATTATTTTCGTTTCAAAGGATTTTATTTTTTGAGTTTCGCGAGGGAATACTGGATATGGTGAGTTATTCAGTTAAATGTTGTTAAACTGGGGTTATGCACATATTTTTACAGTTAAGTGTTTAAATCTTTATTGAAATGTATGTATATGTGTATTTTGCACTGTTATTTGTTAAATCGATGATCGTTAATCGCACGTGGTTGCAGTTCACGTGGCCGCAGTATCTGATACACGTGAGCCTGTAGAAAATGTAACATAGTAGGCAATTTATGCAAATATTATTGTTATATTCTGTGAAACAAAATGTTTATCATAATGTAAGATCGTTACATTATTTGAAATTGTTTTATTGAAACGCTGGCTTATTTTAATAGGTCAGGTTTTTTTTCCATGGATTTGCGTTGGATGTTTTCTTTGATGGCGAGCCGACCGAATCGAATCTGAAAGGAGACCAAAGTTAAGAGTTTACCAGAACTGTAAATTTACCTTTTCTCTTCAAAAGGAAAGGATTTCAGGAGACATTGTGGACAGTGAATTACTGCTACATCGTTGGATTTGAGATAAGTGATTGAGAAACGGAACTGATCTCAAAAGATTTTGAACAGGTTTGAACCTACTCCAGAAAGAGGATTCTTTAAGGGATATATTTTGTACAGTGAATGTGGATTATATATCTGAAAATGACAGTTAATTCATTGTGTGAGTAACAGGAAATATACCACCAAGGATTTATTTGAGTACTCAAGAAACCAGTGTTATTTTCATTTCAATTTTATATTGGAATCTGTTTTTATTTACGTTGTGATTGTTTATTCTTTTCTTTTCTTTTGTTATTTTATTATTATGTTTTATATACTTAGGGGAATAATTTAATTAAAAGTATACTTGCCATAAAACCTGATTGTGAGTTTCCTGTGATTTACCTATCTCGCAGTTAGATTAAACGAACAGTGGAGCAAGATATTAAGAGCGATACATTTAATTGAACATAGCGTGTATCCTGTGCTACACAAACATGTGTAATATATTCCCCATAGTTTGCTCTTATGGGCGGGAGTGTTATGTGCTTTGGAGTACGTGTGTGTTCTCTTTCTCCTCCCTCCTGTCTGCTTCCTGATTGGATGTGTCAGCTGTCGATCATAATTGTGACGTCATCGTCTTCTCCCAATCGAATGTCGTCTAACTGGTTTAAAGGTCCTCCCGCGAACTTCAGAAGGAGGCTTGTTTGTGCTGCGCATCGGTGCGCATTGTGTTTAGTGATTTGATGTTATTCTTTACTATGTGTCTAATATTCAACTTTGACTGTGTAATGAAGAACTGATCAGATTCCTTTAATTAGGGAAATGGGAACAGGTGAGCATACCGCGCGATGTACACTTTGCACATAGTAATGTTGTGTTAGACACACTACACTGTAAAAAATTAGGAGTGGGATTTACTTGAAAAAAGCTTGGAAACAATTTTCACTCAGAAAAGGCTAGTAAATTTACAAACATTTGCCAAGTAAAAGCCTATCCATAATTATTAATAGCTTCAATTAGAAATTTATAAGTTAAGTTTACTTGGGAATTCCCTATAAATTGTATTGACTCTTATTTGTAAATTTTACTTTAGTAATTATTAGAAATATACTATGATTTATTGCATTTTTTTTACATAAAGAGTCCAAGTTATCTTTTTTAGTTATCCTTAGTAAACTTTACTTTAAATATTGTTCAAACATTTATTACTAATGATGTTTTCAATAAAACACTGACAGACAATTTCCTTGAGTACTTTTATTTGAATTCAACTCTTGGAATGGACAAAAATGAATCGACACATTGCCACAACATGCCAAAATAGTTCAGTACAGTGTAGTACAAACTTTGTTCTAATTTACATTAACAAACCTTTTAGAACATTCTCACATCCTGAACAAATGAGCAAATACAAAATGTAAGTTTTAATCTGTCACACAAACCAGCAGACTGGCCAACTATCAGACTTACATTAGTAGCTTTCTATGTAAAGAGCTAACTTTTGGAGAAAACTTTAAAGCATCCAGCCCGAGAAAGATTTTCTGCAAGACTTCAAATGTGTTTCTCAGCTTTGGCGGATAGCTTAAGTTCAGGGAGTAAATGAAGCCCATGAGCAGAAGGCACGCATTTGTGAGATTCTTACATCCCAACAGTACCTCGTTTCCCTCAATGACAATGATGATGTCAGCTATGTCGGCATCTCCCTCTCCTGCAGTGCTGCCCAGTACAACAATCTTCATTACGTGATTGGTGAAGCTATTTTTAATCACGTCTCTGCTGACATCCTGTCAAATAAATAAGTGCAAAGTGGTTACAATACTGTACAGTAAGTTACATGTTCTCTTTAATGTCATGTGATAAGTGCTCCACACAGAGATTTGATCTCACTATTATTAAATCTGTTATAAAATGATAAAAAGATTTTGAAAAAATTTCCTTGATATGCATGAATTTTTTTAAGCATTTTGCAAACATTGCCATGGTTTTTCTTGATTTAGGTTTCTTAGTTTTGTCTCTTTCTTCATATTGTGATAGACAAGACTCAATGATGGTGAGAAAAAAATCTTCTGTGGAGCAAGAACTGTTGTCAAAAAATTCACTGGTTTATTAGAAATAATCACAAAATGAATGTTTAGGAACATAAAATGATATTTCATATACTGACAAACTACAGCAGAAAGATAGTAACTAATGTGCACAAAACACTAATGTTCCTTAGACTTTTGCAGCACTGTACATATTTTGAAGTCAAAACAAAATTCATCTACTAATGTACCTGGTAGGTTTCAATGAGCTCCTCAGATGATTCTCCCAGGTAGGGAAGCAGGCAGCGAATCACAGCATCTCTCTTATCTTCAACTTGCTGTTAAAAACAAAAGTAAATAGCAGTGAACATTAACAGTTTTGGTAAACTTCCATCTTATAGATACATCTATACACTATGTGCTGAATTAATAGGCAAGTTTAAATTTGGGTCATATTTTTTTCCCCAAGAACATTTTACCAACCCAAATCACATCAATCTGAATAACTACTATTGATTTTGTATTTAATCATATATAAGTGATATATAATTGTCAGAGACGGCTGAAAGTGAAAAACTCCTTATATTTAAGTGTGCCAGATTATTAGGCATTATTATATATAAATATAATATGAATATGAATATATAAATTTGCCTAATAATTTAGCACACAGTGTATAAAGTCAGGAAGCAGCAGGATATCGGATGTGATATATATATATACATTTACCTGGCTGAATGAATCTAGCACACTTCGAATTTTTATGCCTGCATCCCCACCCTTTATTTTAAACAAATCCAGAAGCTTTGGAGTGTAGAGGTCCAGTTTTTGCAGAAAGGTTGGCTCCAGGGGAATTGTTGTTATCCTTCTGAACTCATTCTTGATCTAAGACAAAGAAAAGTAAATATAACACATTTAAGATTTAGTAGTCAAATAAAACCCTTTTTCCCAACCACACACACACATCATGCTATACTAATGAAATTAAAATATTTAATTGTTTTTAATGAATGAAATATGAGTGCCGAAGGTTATGAGTATCTACCATTAAGCCAGCAAAAGAGGAACTAAGGTTTACCTCAGATTCACAAAAAAGAGCTGGCCATCGTTCCATGAAATCTTTGACAGCAGGGCATTGATTAATAATTTCAAATCTTCGATAAGAGAAAGTTTTCTCCATCATCTCACCAATGACCTTTTTGTTGTTTTTCTTCTGAATTTCTTTGAGAAGATCAGCTCTCTCCTTCTCTAAAGTTTCTTTGGTTTCCCCAAATGGAAATGGAGGCAAGTAATTTACTTCAGCCTTCCGGGGTCTTTTCATGCCTTTGGGGCAAAACTTTTCATTTGTCTTCTTTCTTTTTAAAGAGTTGACTCTCAACTCTGGAAGAACAGAAGAAAGCTGACTGCCTCTTAATTTGGCTCGATAATTGCCCATCTTATATTTAATCCTTTGTTGCCACCCATACTGTCCATTAAAGGACCCTGGCTCTTTAAGGCATGGGTACTTTTCAATCAACATCTCTACGACATTCATAATCTGAACACCTGTTGGGTACGCAGTGTAACGAAATATTGTCTCAGCTAGTGTCTCAAGGACACTACTCGTTACTCTTGGATTGTTCAAGAGGGTGCCATACTTTTGGTAGGCTCTGTTTCCTTCTGAAAGCAAGAGCTCTGTATCAAATGAGAAAGTTGGTATTATAAACTTTGCCGGCGATCCTTCAGAACGGAATGAAGTGGAACTCTCAGATGAAGATAACAGGACAGTGTCTTGAGAACTGCTGGATCTGGAGTCTAGAGAACGAAATGATGTCTCACTTTCAGAAGAACATAGCACAATGGTGTCCTGAGAAGTGTACAACATTTCGTCTTGTTCTTCCACGGCACTCAGATTCAGGGTGATGGGTTCAGTTTTTACCACTTTTAAAGTACATTTATCCTGTACATCATCTATTGAGCTCAAGGTGAAAAACTGGCCCCCAAAGTCCATGTCTTCATACATCAAAGTAAAGCATTCCGGAAGATTAAATGTTTCTTTAATAACATGATTAAGGTCCTGAAGAGTACTGGGAATGCCTGAGGGCAGAACCAATTTGTGAATGTCATTCTCTTCAAAAACAATCCGCAGCTTTGCTGAGGTACACATCTGCAAAAAAAAAAAAACTGAAATTAAAACAATTAATTATAATTACCAATTTGTACACTATAGAATTAACTTTGATAATCATGCACCTAAAAAGAGGGGCAGATGTAGTGCTTTAAGGTAGTCAGTCGTCTTCCTGCAACAGTGTAAGGAGCCAGGGGATAGTAGTCAACCATTTCTCTATGCTCAAGTAACTGAATGTTTGCTGTGCTTTCCAACTCATAGCTCCTAAGGTGCTCATGGTACCATGTGCTAAGTAGTCTTACAACAAGGACCAGTTCATTACAAACCAAGATAGACTGTAACACCTCACAAAAGTCTGGCAAGTCTGCAGTGAAGCCATTACATAGCAACATTCCAGGTTTATAGTTGGTGCCTAAAAAGCAGACATTATTTGCAACATGTACCATTGTGACATTTGGATACTTATGTTGCACCAAATGTTTTATGTCATCCTTTAGGACATCCACAGAGACTTGTGAAGTGGCTGTGACTGTAAGTGATGACATGTTCAAATTTGATTCCTGGAGATGCAATGCTATCATGAGCTGGTGTTTTTTTGCAAGGGACAGTAGTATGTTTCTGAAACAGCCCGTTTGTCTGACAGCTTTCTTGAAAAATCCATGTTTAGCTTCGAATCTCATGGTCCACAAGGCTGCTAGAGGACCAAATTCCTGAATGAGTTCAGTATAGTGCTCAAGAAAGTGGTGTTTGGGAAGAAGCTTTTCTTGAGGAAAAACGTCCAGAAATCTGTGTCTGTGCTCAGAAATCAGAGAGTCAAGGTAGCAAATGCTCTGCTCTGTATGAACTGGGGCATTCACAAGTTCCACAATGTCTTTTAAGGTCATTAACATTTGCCACACTTCATCATCCTGAGGTACTTTCAAGCCTATCATGAGAGGCAAAGGCGCAAACAAACACCAATTTTCATGCGCATTTCCTCCTACAGACCGTTTTGTGGCAAAATGAGCAGGAATCAAATGTGGACGATTTGTTTGGTCACTCCACTTATAAGGGAACTGCTGAATGCAAGTGTTAAGCTCCTCAAGAGAAAAATATTTCTTCTTGATAAAGGCTTGAAATGACAATGCCAGTTCCACTGGAACAAGACCTTCAAGAAGGTCATGTAATGCATCTGGTGGGTAACCAGATGTTACATGAAAGTGATTAAGTTTCTCAGACAGTGCACACTGTTTTTTCACACCATAGCAAGGAGTGGAAGTAGGACTTGACAAAACTGTCTCAACATGCAGAGTGTGCTGCTCTTTATCTCTCCTCTGAAAAAGTCCAGATCTTACTTCTGTGGTCTGAAACTGGGACCTGTCTGCAAGGCAAAATCGGCAGACATGAGATCCTGTGAAGTTTTCAACGAATCCTCCCACAGAATGGGCTCCCAAATTATCAGCAACCACGGCCACCACAGTGCCCTTTATGATTTTTCCTAGACTTGGAATAAAAATACCATCTTTTCCAAGCTTTGAAGATCAGTTAACAGTGGCTCTAACACTTTCTGAAATCCAAATCGTTTTGTGTCATCTGCCTTACAGAGAATGGCTAAATTAATAGATTCCAATTTTGATCTTGCGTGTGCTGGAATGTTTCCTAACACCCAATAGACAGCAGTGATTTTGTGAATCTTGCAGAAGTTCCCAAGGGATTACACACTTCAAGTCATCGATGTACAGAATAAGGCTTAATCTCTCAACATCACCTGCAAAAAATTCATTTTCATGAAAGTGAGATCCATCATAAAAGGACTGGTATTTTGATGCACATCCAGTATTTTTTTGAGTGACTAGGTCCTTTTCTTTGATATTCTTCAAGACTTGCAACAAAGACTGGAGTATCGGAACATACTGGAATGTTCTATTGTCTTTACTGTCCAGTATATATTCCACAGGTTCAACAACTGAAAAATGTGTTTTCATAAATTCTCTCCTCTTATATGCTGTTGAAAAAGGTCCATCTTTCCCTAAAGCTGAACTGAAAGTGTTTGATTCACACAGATTTTTGACCAAATCTGAGATAACTGCTGGATCTATGTCACAGTTATGGCTCTTTAAAGTGGACTCAACAACATCTTTTAAAACTGGAGCAGATGCAGAGGAGGATATGAACTGAAGCTCATCTACGATTTGATCAATGCACCTGTTTGACACGTTGAAATTACTTTCCAACTTTAGAAAAAGTTGACCAAACTTCTTTTTTATAATGTCAGACAAATTATCTTGTGCTTCAACCAAAGTTTCATCCAGTTCTGTGTCATCCTCCGAGACCTCCGAATCATTTTTCAAAACAGAGGGATTTGGGTATTTTTTCAAGACTTCAGTTTTAAAATCTTCAAGTGAGTGTTTATTATGTTTCCTGTGTTTATGGGTAGCAAAGGTTGAATAAGTGCTTGTGTTGAAGCTGCAGTTTTTGAATACACAGCTCACTACCTCGTACCTTCTCAGATGGTTGTTAAGGTGCTCAAAATATTGCTTCTCTGAAGAGAATGACTGGGAATTGCATAGAAGACAACAAAATGAAAGCACCTCTGTTGGTTTGTCTGATTCTGTGTGGTGTCGGGACAAATGTACTCGAAGAGCATTAAATGTTTTAAATGAACAAGGGCAATCAGCATAAAGACAAGGGATCGAAGACTGACAGCCAAAATTTCCGTGCTTTAGTCGTAAGTGTTTTAAAAGTTGAAGTCTTTTGTTTGACTCAAAGCTGCATTTTTTGCATGACCACCTCATGCTGTGGCACCTGCAATAAACAATTGATTTGCATACTGCAACATTAATCAGTGTTGTATGTTGAGAAGTTAAGAAGTATTGCCAACTTACCTTCCGTGACCTTGAATGCTGTGTGCAATCTGTGGAACATATGTTAGAAATATTAATGTTAAAAATATATATTTTTTACAAATTTGAATAAACATACTTATCTTATTGAAATTTGACCAATTAATTTATTTTGGAACAACTACATTGTTTGCAAGTATAGATCATGGTAGAGTAAGACCGTCTGAACTTACTACTAAAAGTAACCTACCAGGGTGCGATTTGTAGGGGGATTGACTAATTCGCAAAATGCGCTATGAAGTTCCGGTTTGAAACCAATGATTCAGGAAAAGCGCTTTGAAGTCCAGTTTTGAATCAAATGATTTGCGAAACGTGGTTAGTTTGAAAAGTCGTTCTGAATCAAATGATTCGCCATACGTGATCCGTATGAAGCACTTCGAATCATGTTGCGCATATTGAAAAAGCTCGAAAACATTTTCCGTCAAATTAAAAACATTTCATGAGATGACACTTGCCTAAAATACGGATTTATCGTGTGCGTTGTTAACAGAACACATTAACATTGAGTTATGATTACTTGAAGAAAAAACGTTACCCTCCCCACCCACCCCCAACCGCTGCTTTTTCCGCAAAACACCCTGCGTATAACTTTTGTATGTTGTATATACTTTTAAATGCTTATCGATTTAATAAATACGACGAAAAAATTGTACTTTATGTGGATTAATATGGGTTTTAGCGGCTTTCTCCATCACATGTCAAGTTCTCGCTCGGCCTCGTAAAAGTTAATGTCCCACCCATCTCGGGGCTCGGCCTCGTGTTTCATTCTGAGTTCAGTAAATAACTTCAAAGTCTTTCTAATAATTCAAAAAGCATGCGAGGGCACAATTATTTATTCACATGAATAAACACAAGCCCTTGGTCGTGACGATACCATGACGATGTGTCCCACAAAGTTTGTTTTAAAGTTCACTGTACATTACAGTTCTCCGTAGATTAAATGTGTACAATACAATACAACTGTTTTCGACACAAATGGCGTTTGCTAATAACGAATGTTTGTTCGCTCATTAACAGTTAACGCGTTACCTCTCTAACCAACAGGACGCAGACAGCTTAAACGGATCTATACTTTTCTGCAAAAGGAATTAAATTGACAAATAAACAAATATTTCATAACTTACCGTGTAAAAATCACACCAGTCTTCGAGAAAATTGTCCGTTGCTTTCCTCTGCGCGCCATGAACTGAGGAATCAATTGAAGCATGTATAGCCTGTCTGGTTTAGTGGAGTAAGTTTTACTTAGGTTTGTCATTTTTTGCATGACTTCATTAGATAACGAAACACTAAGTAAATATTATTTCGGCAGTTGCATTTGAATTTACTTATGTATTCACGCACAATAAATGAAAACGAAACCTCAAGTAGCTTATTGAATTATTCATGACATTTTTAAGTAAAAAGACAAAATATGATTTGTTTGTAAAATGTACTTACATAATTTACCTTTTATTTACAAGTTCAAAAAAACATTTTTTACAGTGTACTATTAAGTTCTGTTAATTCTATTTCTTTTTCTTTATTAATCTAAGACCTTTATTTTCATGTTAGCACCTGTAAAAAGCTCAGACAAGTACTTTCTCCTGTAGCTTCAGCTCTTGGTGACCAAATAAACTTTTAATTAAGCCTCAACCACATTGTATGGTCATTTCACTGTCAAGTTAAACCTATCCCATTACATTATAAATGTTACGATCTAGACCCTAGACAGTTCGTAACATCCCGGCAGGAATCACATCTTGTCCCGGCAGGAATCACATCGTGTCCCGGCAGGAATCACATCTTGTCCCGACAGGAATTACATCTTGTCCCAGCAGGAATCACATCATGTCCCGACAGGAATCACATCTTGTCCCGACAGGAATCACATCTTGTCCCGACAGGAAGCACATCGTATCCCGGCAGGAATCACATCTTGTCCCGACAGGAAGCACATCTTGTCCTGACAGGAAACACATCTTGTCCCGGCAGAAATCACATTGTGTCCTGGTAGGAATCACATCTTGTCCCGACAGGAATCACATCGTGTCCCGGCAGGAATCACATCTTGTCCCGACAGGAATCACATCGTGTCCCGGCAGGAATCACATCTTGTCCCGACAGGAATCACATCTTGTCCCGGCAGGAATCACATCTTATCCCGGCAGGAATCACGTCTTGTCCCGACAGGAATCACATCGTGTCCCGGCAGGAATCACATCTTGTCCTGACAGGAATCACATCTTGTCCTGACAGGAAGCACATCGTGTCCCGGCAGGAATCACATCTTGTCCCGACAGGAATCACATCGTGTCCCGGCAGGAATCACATCTTGTCCCGACAGGAATCACATCTTGTCCCGACAGGAAGCACATCGTGTCCCGGCAGGAATCACATCTTATCCTGGCAGGAATCACATCTTATCCTGGCAGGAATCACATCTTGTCCCGACAGGAATCACATCTTGTCCTGACAGGAATCACATCTTGTCCCGGCAGGAATCACATTGTGTCCAGGCAGGAATCACATCGTGTCCCGGCAGGAATCACATCTTGTCCCGACAGGAAGCACATCATGTCCCGGCAGGAATCACATCTTGTCCCGACAGGAATGACATCGTATCCCGGCAGGAATCACATCTTGTCCCGGCAGGAATCACATCTTATCCCGGCAGGAACCACGTCTTGTCCCGACAGGAATCACATCGTGTCCCGGCAGGAACCACGTCTTGTCCCGACAGGAATCACATCGTGTCCCGGCGGGAATCACATCTTGTCCTGACAGGAATCACATCTTGTCCTGACAGGAAGCACATCGTGTCCCGGCAGGAATCACATCTTGTCCCGACAGGAATCACATCGTGTCCCGACAGGAATCACATCTTGTCCTGACAGGAATCACATCTTGTCCCGACAGGAAGCACATCGTGTCCCGGCAGGAATCACATCTTGTCCCGACAGGAAGCACATTGTGTCCCGGCAGGAATCACATCTTGTCCTGGCAGGAATCACATCTTATCCTGGCAGGAATCACATCTTGTCCCGACAGGAATCACATCTTGTCCTGACAGGAATCACATCTTGTCCCGACAGGAATCACATCGTGTCCCGGCAGAAATCACATTATGTCCCGGCAGGAATCACATCTTGTCCCGGCAGGAATCACATCTTATCCCGGCAGGAATCACATCTTGTCCCGACAGGAAGCACATCTTGACCTGACAGGAAACACATCTTGTCCTGACAGGAATCACATCTTGTCCCGGCAGGAATCACATTGTGTCCCGGCAGGAATCACATCTTGTCCCGACAGGAATCACATCTTGTCCTGACAGGAATCACATCTTGTCCCAACAGGAAGCACATCGTGTCCCGGCAGGAATCACATCTTGTCCCGACAGGAAGCACATTTTGTCCCGGCAGGAATCACATCTTGTCCTGACAGGAATCACATCTTGTCCTGACAGGAAGCACATCGTGTCCCGGCAAGAATCACATCTTGTCCCGACAGGAATCACATCGTGTCCCGACAGGAATCACATCTTGTCCTGACAGGAATCACATCTTGTCCCGACAGGAAGCACATCGTGTCCCGGCAGGAATCACATCTTGTCCCGACAGGAAGCACATTGTGTCCCGGCAGGAATCACATCTTGTCCCGACAGGAATCACATTGTGTCCCGGCAGGAATCACATCTTGTCCTGACAGGAATCACATCTTGTCCCGACAGGAAGCA
Organism: Puntigrus tetrazona; assembly: GCF_018831695.1. Lineage (NCBI taxonomy): Eukaryota > Metazoa > Chordata > Actinopteri > Cypriniformes > Cyprinidae > Puntigrus > Puntigrus tetrazona. The sequence goes on from NC_056701.1 coordinate 693,293, forward strand.
CATCGTATCCCGGCAGGAATCACATCTTGTCCTGGCAGGAATCACATCTTATCCCGGCAGGAATCACATCTTGTCCTGGCAGGAATCACATCTTATCCCGGCAGGAATCACATTATGTCCCGGCAGGAATCACATCTTGTCCCGACAGGAAGCACATCATGTCCCGGCAGGAATCACATCTTGTCCCGACAGGAATCACATCGTATCCCGGCAGGAATCACATCTTGTCCCGGCAGGAATCACATCTTATCCCGGCAGGAATCACATCTTGTCCCGACAGGAAGCACATCTTGACCTGACAGGAAACACATCTTGTCCTGACAGGAATCACATCTTGTCCCGGCAGGAATCACATTGTGTCCCGGCAGGAATCACATCTTGTCCCGACAGGAATCACATCTTGTCCTGACAGGAATCACATCTTGTCCCGACAGGAAGCACATCGTGTCCCGGCAGGAATCACATCTTGTCCCGACAGGAAGCACATTTTGTCCCGGCAGGAATCACATCTTGTCCCGACAGGAATCACATTGTGTCCCGGCAGGAATCACGTCTTGTCCCGACAGGAATCACATCGTGTCCCGGCAGGAATCACATCTTGTCCTGGCAGGAATCACATCTTATCCCGGCAGGAATCACATCGTGTCCCGGCAGGAATCACATCATGTCCCGGCAGGAATCACATCTTGTCCCGACAGGAAGCACATCTTGACCTGACAGGAAATACATCGTGTCCCGGCAGGAATCACATCTTGTCCCGACAGGAAGCACATTGTGTCCCGGCAGGAATCACATCTTGTCCCGACAGGAATCACATCGTATCCCGGCAGGAATCACATTGTGTCCAGGCAGGAATCACATCTTGTCCCGACAGGAAGCACATCTTGTCCTGACAGGAAACACATCTTGTCTTGACAGGAATCACATCTTGTCCCGGCTGGAATCACATTGTGTCCCGGCAGGAATCACATCTTGTCCCGACAGGAATCACATCGTGTCCCGGCAGGAATCACATCGTGTCCCGGCAGGAATCACATCTTGTCCCGACAGGAATCACATCGTGTCCCGGCAGGAATCACATCTTGTCCCGACAGGAATCACATCTTGTTCTGACAGGAATCACATCTTGTCCCGGCAGGAATCACATTGTGTCCCGGCAGGAATCACATCTTGTCCCAGCAGGAATCACATCTTGTCCCAACAGGAATCACATCGTGTCCCGGCAGGAATCACATCTTGTCCTGACAGGAATCACATCTTGTCCCGACAGGAATCACATCGTATCCCGGCAGGAAGCACATCATGTCCCGGCAGGAATCACATCTTGTCCCGACAGGAATCACATCTTGTCCCGACAGGAATCACATCTTGTCCCGACAGGAATCACATCTTGTCCCGGCAGGAATCACATTGTGTCCTGGCAGGAATCACATCTTGTCCCGGCAGGAATCACATCTTGTCCCGACAGGAATCACATCTTGTCCCGACAGGAAGCACACCTTGTCCCGGCAGGAATCACATCTTGTCCCGGCAGGAATCACATCTTGTCCCGACAGGAAGCACATCATGTCCAGGCAGGAATCACATCTTGTCCCGACAGGAAGCACATCTTGTCCCGACAGGAATCACATCTTGTCCCGGCAGTAATCACATTGTGTCCCGGCAGGAATCACATTGTGTCCCGACAGGAAGCACATCTTGTCCCGGCAGGAATCACATCTTGTCCCGGCTTGAATCACATCTTATCCTGACAGGAATCACATCGTGTCCCAGCAGGAATCACATCTTGTCCCGACAGGAATAACATCGACAGGAATCACATCTTGTCCCGACAGGAAGCACACCTTGTCCCGGCAGGAATCACATCTTGTCCCGACAGGAATCACATCTTGTCCCGACAGGAATCATATCTTGTCCTGACAGGAATCACATCTTGTCCCGGCAGGAATCACATCTTGTCTCGGCAGGATTCACATCTTGTCCTGACAGGAATCACATCTTGTCCCGACAGGAAGCACATCGTGTCCCGGCAGGAATCACATCTTGTCCCGACAGGAATCACATCTTGTTCCGGCAGGAATCACATCTTATCCCGGCAGGAATCACATCTTGTCCCGACAGGAAGCACATCTTGTTCCGGCAGGAATCACATTGTCCTGGTAGGAATCACATTTTGTCCCGGTAGAAATCACATCTTATCCCGGTAGGAGTCACCTCTTGTCCCGAAAGGAATCACATCTTGGCCCGACAGGAAATACATCTTGTCCCCATAGGAAACACATCTTGTGTCACGACAGGAAACACATTTTGTGTCACGACAGGAAACACATTTTGTGTCACGAAAGGAAAACGTTGTTTCCCAACATCAAAACACATCCTCTTCTGGCAGGAAACACATTGTGTCCCGACAGCAAAAGCATTACATGGTGTTAAAACACCCCAATGTGGTAACGTTTTATTTTAAAGCCCAGTATCTAGCACCTGAAGAATATTTTGCTAAAGTGCTACCTATTTTCTATAATATACCTAGGTTTAATGTCCAGTACATGATATTATTTTAATGCTGCATTGTGGCTGGGCAGGCTTGGATATATATCATTAAAAGTCTCTTCTTGTGTTCATCTGCATTGCTCTCTGAAGCAGGGTATTTTTTAGAAACAGAAAGGGACTTTCCACGTGACGTTTGAACATTTCCGGCTGTATGTGATGTCTGACACTGACTGACTCGAGAAAGGCTTCAAGACACTCATCTCTTCTTTCGCAGCATCACCACCAACAGACTGAAATCAAATCCTGTCGTGAACGTGTCTGTAAGAATCAGACAGGAGCCTCCTCTTCTGAAGGTTGGTGATATTTCTATTTAAAGCAATCTTTGTCGTTCGTTATGAGAAAAGGATGGTTGAGAAGTGGCATGTTATCAACATAACCCATATATTCATTTCTGTCATTCTATCTTCTTTTAAATGAAGAATACAAACAGAATACAAACTACAGAATACAATAATGCCGTGTGTACAGTCATGTGATGTAGTCTGAATGAGTTTGGTTTGTCCCTGCCTTAACAAAAACCAAACTAACTCAATCATTCTTGTTGAAATGATAAACATATATTTAATCATAAATACATAGGCTCTGTCAGAAATTGCTCTTTATTATTAAACATCTATGCTAATACATTTTCCTAATAAGTCATGCTGTTACTATTTTTATGGTCAGTCTGCATAGAGCTGATCTCAGATGAATTCTGATATGAATCTCTTCTTCTCTGCAGATGAAACGAGAGCCGCTGCACAAATCTGTCGTAAAATAATCAAATAAACAGCGTTTAAGTGAAGCAACATGAGTTTTGATCATTCCTCCACCATGTCCCAGCCTTTAGTAGAAGTTTGTCTTGAATGGATATCGTGGATGGATATCAGGCTCTGATCTATGATTATAACATCAGGGATATACTGGTTTGGAGAAACTTAACTGTGAATAAATAACAGCAGGATTCAGTGCTCACACAGTATGAATAACACTAACTTTGGAGATTATTCACGCACAGCTATATATTTTACTATCTAGTGTGTGACTGCCGCCTCATTCTGGATGGTTTCTGGACATGGATGCGGTCACGAGTCATCTTCACTCAGGGACAGGATTGAGACGAACTCCAGAAGCGAGGAGCTGTGTTTGACTGATTTATGTGGGATGTGTTGGAGAGACCTTAAAGTTGTCTTCTGTCTCTGGTTTACTCTGTTTCTGGTGTGTTTTCCTGATCGAGCTGAGTGGGCGTGGCAACACATGCTCGGCAGGAAGCGTTTCTGCGTCATGCTTTGATTTATCTGTTCTCTTTTTATTGATGTTACAGTATTGATCTGCTTAAACCCTTGTTTTTGTTTGCTAAATTTAAATTTCTAAATCGTGTTGTAAGTCAGGAGTTGAAAAAAATGGCCTTATTACAGAAAGAGCGGGAAATTGTGAATTTAAGGGAGAGGTGTAGTAAAACTATCGAGGGCTTTAAAGATAAGGAGTTAAAATGATTTGTGCACTGCTATAGATGATGATCTATTTTTCTCAACCTGCATTAAATATTAGGGTTTATTTATTAAAATTGTTCAATCAAGTAGCTTTAAAAGAATCTGAATTCTTTCTTAATGCCCATTTTATCAATTGAATAACCTAGAATATTTATAGCATACTTGATTGTCCCATATTAGTCAAAAAAATCTGCCACATGTTTGAAACGTCATTTTATAAAAACTGGGACGACAAAAATTACTTTAAATTATTCTTAACACATTTGAACAATATTTATGCAAAATTAGATGCAAAAAATAAAATGTATTTCAAATGTAATTTAGATCCGTATTTTATATTATATTTTGATTAAAATCCCCTGTCACTGACCTGTGAGTGAACGTCTGAAACCACAGATTTTCCCTAAACTCTAGTGATTTCAGTCTTGAATTCATCAAAGAAGTCAAGCCCATCATTTCTCACGACTTCAGCTGGAAAACCCCTTAACCTTGTTTTCTTCTGGTTTTGAGAAAGTAGAAGAAACCAAGATCTGCTTTAGAGAAATGAACCCAAGAAGAGACAGATTATAAAATTAAGCAGGCTACTGCTGGTATAGAATATTTAAATTTATGCTAGTAAACAAATACCACTGAGCCGTCGAGTTTGTTTTTGATATATCATTTATATCCAGTGGAAACATGACTGCCGCTGCATATTTTGAATCATACACGATAAAATCTGTGCCTTTAAATATATTTCTGCTCTACTGTTATTATGTACCTTACTGTACGTTTCACTGCAGTTTCAAAGAAACGCCTAGAAAGTGTCGCTAAAACACACGTCAAATATGTCACATATGGTACGCTTTTAATACATTGGCACGTATTAGTGATTATCTCGCTGCTTGCTGTTTGGAATTCAGAGATATGGGAAGTGCTCTATTATGTCTTCATGAATCACAGCAGCACTTTGTGTAGAATAAAGGAAGTAAAGCTGCCTGGGTTTGCTGCCTCTAACGTTCATTGTAAACTGTACTTATAGGTAAAGCGTGTCTGCAGAGGCACGTGTTTCCAGTGAGAGGTTTGGGTGGCGTGCGGTTCTTGAGCAGGCTGAGAAATATATGAATAATATATCATCAAAAGCCTCTTCTCGTGCTCCTCTTCACTAAATGACAGGGACTTTCCGGCTCTCATTTGAGTGTGAATACTTCTTCACACTGACTGATTCTATGAAGGTCATCTCTTCTTTTTTACATCACAGACAGAGTTTCTGGAGAATCATCAGACAGCACGTGATTCTTGAGAAGCTTACGGTGAGGACTAACCGAAGATGAAGTATATAAATATGTTACGAATTACTCAAGTGCTGTATTTGCACATGATATTTTAAAACGTGTTACTCTTGGAGTTTTTGTGATCCCACATTAGAAAGGATGTTTCAGGAGTGTGACGGACGGAGAGACCTTACGGTTGTTTTTTAGTCTTGTTCTTTGTGTGGAGTAGCGCTCTCATTTCAGCTCATTTATGGAAATGTTTGGGCAAAAATGCTATAAATGTGTCTATCCTCTTCTTTATCGTATCTACTTAAACTGGTTTCTAACAGACACCTGCTCATTACTAATTTCCTTTCATTGTGTACTTTTCAACCTTCATACAAACTGTTTGAGCACTATCCTGGCTTAGTGTTTATTTTAATGCTATTTATTTCATCTTAGATATTCCAGTCGAGTTACACGTGTGCTAAATGTTGTAATCCATTCTAAAGAACACATCTTTCACAATCAGCAGACGATCTGTACAAGGGCTACTGTAATAAAATGTATAGTCAATAAATGTCAGACCTGAAATCCTCAGTGGAATAAGTTAGTCATTAATATCTGCTTCTAGGAGACAACAGGCCGGAAACGTGGCCTAAAACCAGCTTAAACCATCTTAAACCAGCTAAAACCAGCCTAGTTACTGTAAATCTTCATCTCAGGTAATCTACTTGGTCTTATTTCCTTTTTCACAGTTCTACAGCTCTTCAGTAGAGGTCTGTATCAGTACGGACAGGATTTCTCCCGGTCTCTTGTTTGTCTGCTCCATTGATTAAGTTTCATCGAGGTCTATACACCTAGTGTTTAAGCAGTATTTTTGTATGATATTTACCTTTGACGAATGATTCACGAGGCTTGTTTTCATTATAAATGCATTATGATGGGTATCTGTGTTATATTTATTAGTTTTTTTGATGCTCAACTCTTGCTGGGTTGACTTCTGCGTGAGTTATTTGTTCCTTTCTGATAATCCTCTGTAAAGTCGTCAGTAAACTTGATCCACACGAACCTGATTCAGTGATCTTTATTAAAGGGGCGACCTTTGTTGCAACATGATTTCTGCGCATGCCTGCAATTTTAGTAACGCGATGCTGGTTTCTGCTTTAAAGTTGAATTTCTGCTAGTAAAGAGCCGCCGTGCTTTCTCTCAGTGGGTTGTGAAACGAAAAGAGGAATCCGCCGAGGGGCTAACACACTGGAGGAATAAAGCAGATCAGCCCGTCCTGTTCAACTTTTCTACGCCTTTAATTGAACTGAGCAGACATCCTGGTAACTTCTGGGGAAGGTGAGATGCGTCTCGATTTATTTGAAAGATAGCACTGAATACAAACGTCTTTGCTTTGACGAGCAGCCACGTGTTCACTGCACGCGCAAACCGAGTCAAAGGCGCGCGCTGCTTTAAACTCGCCATAAAGCAGTGATAGATAAAGATCATATTTAGAATAACAGATGACAGTAACTCACACACACACACACACACACACACACACACACACACACACACACACACGCTTTGAGAGATGTGCTTGTTTGCGTGTCTATTGAGACATTACTGTTTTCCTATATGCTTTTCTGTGTCTGTATTTTCGTACCGTATAAGTAAAATACACAATTTCACTTAAAGGGATAAATCAAATAAAAGATAAATAAAAAGTGGTAAAACATCAGCTATATGAAACCACACTTTAAAAGAGTATCACATGTTAATAATTTGCTATCCATATGTGTCTGATTTGTATATAAAACATAACTAAAAGTCACTCGTATTAGTAATTACATACTTTCCATATATGGCAATAAATGTATTATATATATATATATATATATATATATATATATATATATATATATATATATATATATATATATATATATATATATATATATTTTTTTTTTTTTTTTTTTTTTTTTTTTTTTGTATGGGGTAAACTTATGTCAATTTATGATTTTCTAATAGGATTAATATATGAATAGGTCATAGGCTATATTAAATACGGATAGTATATTTGTATATTTTAAAGGGTTCTTATAGAAGAATTGAACAGCGTTATAAACCCGCGGCGTCACGTGACTGCTCGAAGCGAAAGTTCACTATTTTCCGGTATTTTGTTGAAGCCCAGCCTCAGACCCAGTGCTTCCAAGTAAGTATGACGTTTATTTGTATATTTACGTGAAGTACATCTAGCAGAAAACACACGATGTAGATATACTGTACGTGCTTGCTTTGCGTCAACACTTTGTTATAATGAGATGATTTCCGGAGAAAACCTGTAGAAATCGCTCGAAGCTGCAAAAACGGCGCAAACAACAACACACTGGATCTGAAATATAACATAAAGTAAGAAACGATGGCTGTTCTGGATTTCGTCGAGGAGCTCTTGTCGTACCAGTGAGCAATTCTTTTTCTTTTCTTCACGTCGTTCTGCCTTCTTCACCCATAAGAGCGAAGCAAAACAGGTTTGTGACGTGTCTGCAAAATCATTACGAAATAGAAAAGTATTTAAAACCTATAGTGCGTTCATTTTGCAGATGTTACGTCACTTTAAGGGAAGTTTAAGGCACACTTGGTACGGGTGTGTGTGTGTGTGTGTGTGTGTGTTTTGTGATTATTGATCATGCAGCACTTTTAAGCATTACATGTATAACATCCCATGCTCATTAACTATCTTAGCAGCTGCAGGTAAGTCTCTGTCTCCTTTTTCGTATCGGTCTTTGTTCAGTCGTTTGGTAAGTACAACATAAACCCTTCATGGCAGCGAGCCATAACCCGAACACACCCAATATTTATATATATTTCCACATATCCTGTATGCATTACAACACTACCTTACAGAGCCTGATACCGCGGTCTTCGTAACCAGTTTTCCTCCCCTTTTTCTCAGCATGGATTCAGTGGGAGTGAATGTGATAGAAATGGCTGCCCTTGGGAGACCCTTCCAGCTCGGCATGCTGTATGACTGCAGAACAGAAAAGACCATAGCAGGTACTCAAACAGGTTTTACAGAGAGATAACCCCAATAAAAGACACTTTCAAATGGATAAGGGATATGTCAAAACAGATAAATTTGTACTAAGTAGTACTACATAGACTTTTAACTAATAGAGAAGGTTAACTAAGCAGTAAGTTGCGTTTTTAAGACAAAGGTAGTTCCTTGTTTGATAAGTATTTAATAAAAATATACTAATTTAGAACAACTTGAGAAACTATGAGCAATTTATAAAGAATCACACTCTCTGAATAACAACATTAGCGAATGAAGCGGTCATCATTGATAAAACAAAACCTGCATATACTTATGTTAGATTGTCTGAGCATTGATTGGAGTGTAATACATTTCTCTAATTCATAAAATAAGTGAGAAGGCGGTGACGTAAGTAATCTTGGCCAAAGTTCTTGAAATTAAAATGCTACCCTGTGCCCATAGAGGTGATATTATAAATAAATTAATTAAAATATTCAATACATTATAACTGTTTTAAGAGCTTTAAGATTTGGATATACTGTTGAATGTCTTTTTTTTAAAGCTATAAATAATGGTTTTGAGTGAATTTATTGCAGTGAATATGACATTTAGCAGGCAGTAATACTAGGTTAGTAATAAAATCTTTGTTCATTTCACGTTTTTGTATATTAAAGAAGCTGACCGTTTCATCTGTAAAGAGCAAAGAGAATCACCAGACTGATAACTTTGTGGTTGATAACAGACGGTTCAATCCAAAGTAGCTGCGGGTGGAAAAAAAACACACCTTTTAACATTTTATAATCGCTAAGGAGAGAAACAGGACGCCAATTGTTAATTAAAATTAAATCTTTTGTTTTAGGCTTCGGAATTAAAGTAATCAAATCTTGAGTGAGAGTTTGGGGAAGAGCCTCATTCTGTGGGCTTTCTTTAGAAACCTTAAGTAAAAAAGACGACACTTCCTGTTTATAGAGCTCTGATTTAATGTTTTTAAGTTACAAACATTTCTGTCTTCATAATTAACTGGTTATTCTTTATTAATTTGTCATAGTTTGCAGGTATTTCTCAACGAGTATATTTTTATTTAATAATTGTCAAAAATGTAATTAGTATCTACCTGTCTTACGTTTTCTACTGCTTTGTTAGTCTTGCTTCTATTATGTAACATTATTAAGTTATAAGCTATAACAACAGAACATTATTCTAAAGTGTGTTAAAGTGAGTTAAAACTCTTTTTTTCCCCACAGGAATCAAACCGTGGAAGAAAGAAGAGCTAGCCAAGAATACTTGCTCCTGTCATCGGATAAATACACATTTCAAAGTCAAAGCTTCAGACACCATTACAGACAAATCTAACTTACTAAATATTAACGGTGGACTTAACCTGAGTGTCTTAGGTGGACTCGTCGAGGTTAACGGAGCAGCAAAGTATTTCAAAGACACCAAGACATCTTTCAAACAGCAGAGACTGGTGCTACATTATCATTCAACCAGCGAGTTTGAAGAACTGGCCGTCAATCAGTTACCGACTAAGGATATTCCTGATGATGTCGCCACACACGTAGTGACAGGAATATTGTATGGAGCTGATGCTTGCTTTGTGTTTGACAGAAAAGTTTCTTCAGATGAGGACAAAAGACCACTGAAAGTGGCTCTAGAGAAACTGAATACCATTTCATTACAGGGGAAAGCTGACCTGAATATGAATGACAAGGAGAAAACTGAAGTCAAAGACTTTACTTGTACTTTTTACGGTGACTTCCAGCTGCCGTCTAACCCAACCACTTTTGAAGATGCGATGAAGACTTTTGCTGATCTTCCGAAACTGCTGAATGAAAACCAAAAGCCGGGTCCACTGAGAGTTTGGCTGTACCCTCTGAACAAACTTTACCCGAAAGCTTCAAAACTTCAGAAAGACATCAGCATGGATGTAATCCAAGGAACTGAATCAGTGGTGGAGAGTTTATATACAGCTGAGATGAGATGCAGTGATCTTCTGGAAGACTCTCCTGCTGTGGCTTTTACTGCGTTTTATGATAAAATTCTACAAATGAAGCGAAACTGCTACATGTACAAGCTGAGACTCATGGAGAATCTCGGGATTCTGCTGCCAAACATTCGTAAGGGGAAGAAAAAGGAAACTGAGCTAAATAATCTTCTGCAGGAACATAATGACTCTCCATTCTGTGAAAGTGACCTCACAGAATGGCTGAAAGAAAGAGAAAAAGAGTCTAAGATCATTAAAACGCTCCTCAGACGGCTGAACGAATATGGTGCTCAGGTGGAACTCAACATAGATGTCATCTTGATGGATCTAGAAGATGGAAATCTGGTCAGTTACACATTCACGTCGCTGGACTGCTCAGATGTGCTTCTTTTGCAACAAACTGCCTTTTTGAGTTCTTCAAAGCAAAGAGAAACTGATAAGATAAGCTCTAATGTCAAGCAGAAGTCTTGGCTCACTGCTGATATCCAAAAGACCATGAGGAGAAACTTGGAGATATTTAAAAGCCTGAAGAACTCAAAAGATTGTAAACCAGTCAAGTTTATTGTGTCCTCAAAAGAAATGAAGAGCAATCCTGGTTCCTGTGTTCTGGTGTACGAAGATGGAAGTGGAGACGCTGTTTGCTTTAGTCCTCCATCCACACCAGTCTGTCCAATCGCTGAAGAGGTCAAAGGTCAGAGTGTGGTTCTGAAGGTGGTTCCTCCATCATGTCCTGATACAGTGGAGCTCAGATTACTGTATAAAGTAAAGCAGGACACAGTCTGGAGATTTGAAGCTGTGCTGAAGAACCAAGACACAGTTACTCTGTCTGATCTGGGAGAAGAAATGGAGTATGAGATCAAATGTGCAGCGGTGGGGAAACTCAACTACACCACCTACAGTGATGTTATTCGCTTAAGGATAATTGAGAAGAAGCTCATCACGGAATTAGACAGAGTTATTGCTAATCTGAGCTTCACTGAAAACAAGTGCAGTGAACTATTGAAAGACACCAGGACAAACACATTTAGCACATTTCACAAGAAGATCGAAGATATGAAACGATTCTGCCAAATCTACAGGCAAGAGTTTGGCGATAAGAGTCGGTCACTGATCCAGTCAGTTCAAGCCTGTGAAGAAGAGACTTGTGCCTTGACCAATCTTCTACAAACTCATGAAGAGTCTCCATTTAACACACAGGATCTAAAGGAGTGGATCAGGGAGAAAGAAAATGAATTAAGCACAGTTGATGAGTTTCTTCAACAATTATTGGCCATTGGAGCTGAAGTGAACACAAGCTTAGACCCAGTTTTGTCAGATATTACAGTGGAGAATGTGGTTTGCTACATGTTTAGTTCCCTCGAACAGCCAGAAAAGCTGCTTTCTGAACAAGGACATTACCTGAAAACTCAAACAGCGTCCGGAAAGAAGAATCCAGGAACGTCACCTCGAGTACAGACGTGGCTCACCGGAAACATTAGAGAGAAAATGAGAGAACATGTAATCATGTTTAAGGAGCTGATGACGTCACACGACAGTCAGCACACTAAATTTATTGTTTCCTCAAAAGACCACAAAAATCATCCTGGTTCTTGTGTTCTGCTGTATGAACGTGGATGTGGTGATGCTGTTTGCTTTAGTCCTCCATCCACACCAGTCTGCCCAATCGCTGGAGAGGTCAAAGGTCAGAGTGTGGTTCTAAAGGTGGTTCCTCCATCATGTCCTGATACAGTGGAACTCAGATTACTGTATAAAGTGAAGCAGGACACAGTCTGGAGATTTGAAGCTGTGCTGAAGGACCAAGACACAGTTACTCTGTCTGATCTAGGAGAAGAAACAGAGTATGAGATCAAATGTGCTGCAGTGGGGAAACTCAACTACACCAGAGCGAGTGACGTGATCAGAGTCAAGACAGGGGTAATGAAGGAATGCATTTATTAAATAACTGGAAGTTTGTGCAGCTTTTTTAGACTTGGATACTTTGCACTTTACTTTAAGCATAACTTCTCTCATTGCTAGTTTTTAATAAAATGCTCTTTTTTTCAGGGAAGTATGAGGAGCAGTGCAGGTGAGTCATATATCTATATCACTCAAGTCTACACCTGATAAATGCTTTAAATATATGTAGCAGTTAGTGTGTTATTTTTATGTCATATGACAACGGTAAACTGGTAAAGTAACAGGATTATGTAGGAATGGGAATGTCATTCACCAGTTCAACAATGGATACTGGGAAGAGGGGGTGAACAGACAGTGTTTTCATTGTTGACCAAACTATGCAATGACAATATAATATTTATCTGCGCAATAAAAGAAAAGCGTATGGAGCGTAACAGTAATTCTGGCTGGTCACGTTAGTCAAGTTTGTGTCAGCTGACACTGATCAACGTCTACCTATCACCACAACGATCATAATCCCTCTCATAAGATCCCTTTTGTTCATTATTCAGCAACTATCACTTTGCTCAGGAACTAATCAACCCTCTCCATCCCCAGCTCCACTTTTCCAGTCAGGACTTGTCACTGAATATATCACTGAGTCAGATCACTGAAATAATCACATAAAACATTTATGCTATCTGCTGCATAGCATGGGGGGCGGTATTCTGCACTCCCTGCTCCTACGTATGCAACTTGGCAAACAATAGCAACAGTTCTAAATTATGATCCATCCATCCATTTACTACCGCTTATCTGGGGCCAGGTTGCGGGGGGAACAGTCTAAGCAGGGACGCCCAGACTTCCCTCTCCCCAGACACTTCCTCCGCTCCCCAGCCAGCCGAGAGATATAATCCCTCCAGCGTGTCCTAGGTCTTCCCCGGGGCCTCCTCCCGGTGGGACATGCCTGGAACACCTCCATTGGGAAGATCCGGGAAGCATCTGGAACCACCTCAGCTGGTCTCTCTCGATGTGGAGGAGCAGCGGGTCTACTCCGAGCTCCTCCCAAGTGACTGAACTCCTCACCCTATCTCTAAGGGAGCGCCCAGCCACCCTACGGAGGAAACTCATTTAGGCCGCTTGTATCCGATCTCATCCTTTCGGTCATGACCCAAAGCCCGTGACCATAGGTGAGAGTAGGAACGAAGATTGACCGGTAAATCGAGAGCTTTGCCTTGCAGCTCAGCTCCTTCTTCACCATGACAGACCGATACAGCGACCGCATTACTGCAGAAGCTGCACCGATCCAACTGTTGATCTCTCGTTCCATCCTCCCCTCACTTGTGAACACAACCCCAAGATACTTAAACTCCTCCACCTGAGGCAGGAACTCCCCACCAACCTGAAGGGGGCAAGCCACCCTTGTCCGACTGAGAACCATGGCCTCAGACTTAGAGGTGCTGATTCTCTTTCCAGCTGCTTCACACTCAGCTTTAAACCGCCAAGCGCACACTGTAGGTCTTGGCAAGATGCCGCAAACAGGACAACATCATCCGCAAAAAGCAGAGACGATATCCTGTGGTCATTAAACCAGATCCAGATCCGCCTAGAAATCTCGTCCATAAAAATAATGAATATGACCGGTGACAAAGGGCAGCCCTGCATGTCCAACATGCACTGGGAACAAGTCTGACTTAATGCCAGCTCCTGCTCCGATCATACAGGGACTGGACAGCCCTTAACAATGGGCCCCTTACCCCGTATTTCCAGAGCACCAACAGTTTTTCAGTTAATGTAGCTCCACACTCTCCAGAGTTACATTAACACTTTTGATTTAGTTCCTAATATATATTAAATATTAAAATAACAGTAAAAAGGGGAAATCGTTGCATGTTTTAGGTGGTTACAATTAGTCTCAAAAGATCTACAAATATTTTAAATAAACTACAGATAATTTCTATTAACTTGTTTATTAGTGCAATTTTAAGTTTTTAAGGTACACAAACTTTCATTCCAAAAACTGTATGAACTTTCAATATCAAATGGCTTATAAAATTTAAATACTTTGTGTTAAGGTTGAGCAGTTCTGGCTCTCAAATTTCTAACGCTGGGAGATTCCTTAATTTTTCCTACAGCAAATGTCATACAGGAATTGTCTGCAGGAATGTGTAAAAGTTCACAAATGCACTAGCATAGCAGAAACTGAACACAAAGTGTGTATTAAAAAGTTTGCCTGGTATGGGATGAGATGTTTGTTCAAGGTGATGTAGAATTGGTTAGGGTCATTGATTGTTGTTGAGGTGCTCCTCCAAAGCACAGCAAGATTAAAGAAATATTACACACAAAAATAATGTGAATGCGTGTGTTTTAGTCTCTGTGTTTGAGCAACCCAAAACATAATTTACTCTTTGGGTGTTGAAATCAACTCTGAAATGTTTAACACTGAAATCAATCAATCAATCATTTTTATATATATAGCGCTTTTAACAACACAGGTTGCATCAAAGCACTGAACAGTGTAACGTAGAAGAATACAATGACAGGGATATATAATGAAGAGAGTGACCAATTTCTTATTAAATGCAGAGACGGTCTCTGTAATCAATTCGACGTTAAATCACTAGAAGTTAAGTGTCCCCAAATGTCAACCTTTTAATTTAATTAAAAAATCTAGTATAAAAATAACAATTTATTTTAATAGCTTGTTTTGTGATGTTCAGAGTGGATCTGTGTATCTAAACATGGTTGAGATTCATACACACTGATTCTTCATGTCTGTGCCTAAAAGAAATACTTTTCTTTTGCTTAAACATCTTGTAAGAAATCCTTTTAACATTTATAGTAAATACAGAATATTTAGCTGGAATCACAAGGCTGTTGTAATCAATAAAATAAATTAACTCAGAGATTAGGTTTTAAATGAGTTCATCGATTCAGGTAAAATAATGATTACATTAGAACATCAGGTGTCTATATTAACAGTCAAGAAGACTACATTTGGGAAATTATCTTTTTTTTTAAAGCATTACTTATGATTTTGAGCTCTCCACACTTGAAATTGTAGGTTTATGCAATTTGATTGTAAATTTGAGTTGAATAAATGCAATATTTTAAGTAACGTTCAGTCAACATTACTTGATTGTTTAAGTAAAGATAACATTCAGGTTTGCAGTGTTCTTTAGCATGCTCCCAGATTGATTTCCAGTCTTCCCTGGAAATACTGAGTGCAAAATCATTTTCAAACATTCTATAATTTATAGAATAGTTCACCCAAAAATGAAAATTCACTCACAAGTAGTTGCACACCAATATTAATTTCTTTGTTCTGCAGAACACAAAAGAAGATATTTTGAAGAATGTGCTTTGATGCAACCTGTGTTGTTAAAAGCGCTATATAAATAAAAATGATTGAAATGATTAAAGAAAGTTTGTAACTAGACTGTTTTGGGTCACCATTGACTTCCATTTTAGGAAAAACAATACTGTGGGAGTCAGTGGCGACCCAAAACAGCAAAAATATAGACATAACCCAATCCCTACCCCTAAACCTAACCCTGACCATGACTTATTCCTAAATTCAGAGGAAAATAATAGCTGATGAACAAGGGTGTAGAAGCACCTAACCCTGATCATAAGCCTATGACTCTGAAGAACAGATTTTTTGTTATACTTTGCCTACTGTAAGAATGATCATTTGAGAAGTGTGAGATCCTTTCTTTCTTTCTTTTCTAAGGGATGTCAGCGATCAGCTCCGGTCCAGATGATCCAGTGATCCACGTTCTTCTGATGGGAAGAAATGGCTCTGGGAAAAGCTCATCTGGAAACACCATACTGGGGGAAAAGATATTTAAAGTCAAGATAAAACAAAAAAAGCATGAAGCTGAAAAAGAGTTTGATGAAGTGTGTGGGGGTCAAACTCAGATCGGTGGGAAGCAGGTTTCTGTGATTGATTGTCCAGATCTACTGGATCCAGATCTGAATAAAGAGAAGCTGGAGGAACTGAAAGAGCAGCTGGTCTCTCGATGTTCATCAGGTCTTAGTGTGGTCCTGCTGGTTGTTCCTGTGATGGCAAATGTGGAAAATGAGGAAGAGATGCTGGATTATATTAAGTGTTTACTCGGTCGTGAAGTGCAGAAATACATCATGATCCTGTTCACATGTGGAGATGAACTGGAGGAGCTGGATCAGAACATCGATGAGCTTCTAAAACAGAGCGATCGTGCAGATCTCCAGCGACTGGTCACTGAATCTGGAGGAAAGTTTCACTGCTTCAATAACAAGAGCAGATCAAGTGTTCAAGTAGAAGAACTGATGCGAAAGATTGAAGACATGATGATTAGAAATGGTAGGAGATTTGAGATGGAACCAACGAACAAGAAAGCAAGCGCGAACACTCCTGATCTACTTTGTAAGTTTTACCATTGACTTTAATAACACAAACATGTTACGGGATTGTTCTGTTATTGATCTGATATTTCCTTTGTAGTATTTGGAGAGTCTCCAGTTGAAGATCAAGAGAAGCCCGATGAGAGTAAAGACCAGATCAGGCTGGTTCTGCTGGGGAAAACCGGATCTGGGAAAAGTGCCACTGCAAACACCATCATCGGCAGAAACCTGTTCAAATGTTCAGCCGGATCCAGCTCTGTAACAAAACAGTGTCAGGCAGAAACTACAGTGAGGTTTGGTAAAACGATCTCTGTGATCGACACGCCTGGACTTTATGATAATAAACTCAGTAAAGAGGAGGTTATTACTGAAATAGCGAAATGCCTAATATACTCGCTTCCTGGACCGCACGCTTTTATTATTGTGATTAGAGTGGGTCGCTTCACTGAGGAAGAGAAAAATACAGTACAGGAGCTCAAAGAAGTGTTTGGGGAAAAGATAGAGAAATACGTCATGATCCTCTTCACTCACAAAGATCAGTTAGAGGAGGAAAATCAAACTATCGAACAGTATCTAGAGAACGGTGATTCGGATGTTAAAGCACTTGTCGATGGTTGTAGAAACCAGTTCTTCTTTCTGGATAACAAGTCTGCCAGTTTCCCACAGTTCAAAGATCTAATCAGTAAAATTGAGCAAATGGTCGAAGTAAATGGCGGACACTTTACCAACGATCAGTTTGAGGGAACAGAGAAGCTCATTCAGACGCTGAAATTAGATGAGAAATTTCAACATTTAGGCTTTGCAGAAGAGGTTCGGTTTGAAGCTGAGCATTTGATGACAAAAAATGAACAAATAGCAGCTCTTCAGAGAGTAATCATGGAGATAGGGGATAAACTGGACAGAGACCCTGAGTTCCGCGCCATGATGGAAAAATGTATGCAAAGTAACCAAACACTGATGCTGAATAACAAAGGGTATTATGAAGCACATCATAAGGAATATGATACAACACTTCATAAGTAATAATGTGACAGAATTCCGCTTGGTACCGACATTTCAAATTATAATCACGATACTTGGAGTTTCAGGAATATTTGCCAGACGTTCCATGTGTTCGGTTCAGTGACATCGTGTTTAAAACGAGACCGTAAAGATACGAAGATCCTTTCTTTGTATCGATGACTAATTGAAAATGTTACGCATGTGTTGTACTGAATCTACTCAGAGGAAGTTCAAGGCAAGGAACTTTTAATCTGAATGTAATCTAGTTACCGGATGATAGCAATTGTTTTTGGGTTTAGATAGCAAATTTATTAGTCCTGTTTTCATTGAAGATGATATACTCACTTTCTGAATTCATTATATAAATGCATTATATAAGCATTTATATATTCTGTAGTTATACCATCTATACCTGAAGATTTATTGTTTAATTTTATTCATTTTGTAGCTATTTCAGTTAAGTATTGGTTTTCCTCATTTAGTTTTTTATTTCTATCAAATGAAGACCTTTTCCCTTTCTTTTTCAATCCACTGAACAAAAATGCAGTTTTGCAAATGCAAATCATCAATAAATATATTCTTCCTACCAGTTTCTTTTGTCTTTGCGTTCTCCTTACCGATAAAAATCTAATCACTACATTTGGGAAAATTGTCTTGTGTGAAATGTCTTGACGCAATGAGCCCAAGTTCTGCAAAAAGCGTTCAAGCAATAGGCAAAAACTGTAAATATTCTGCTTAGATTTTAGATTTCATTATAATTCCTGCAGAAATGGACAGTTTGGCATCGTTCTGATGTGAATGTGTTTGAAAAAGGTTTTTCAGGGTGTAGAGTATAAAAGACAAAAGTGTTGGTGAATTTTGAGAAAAGGGGTCATTATGCGTTCATTTTGTCTGAAAGCAATAAAAATGACGTTCTGCATAGACTTCTGTATCACTGAGTGTGTGCACAGATTTGAACATGTAGCTTCATGTTAGCAGTCAAAAATACAGTAAGTAAAGAATACAGTGTTTGCACATGTGAGGAGTTAGTGTGGCTGTTCAACTGGGTGTGTTTTCAAAAAGATACTTCCTGTTAGATTTTTGTGTGTTACACAGAGAACAGTTTGTTGTGTTTTTGCAAAAAGCGCTTCAGGAAGTTGAACTCAAAGGTGTATGGTTTTGCAGATTTGGTGTGTGTTTCTGGCGTTTGAGTGCCAAGTAAAGGTTTTGTGTGCAAAAACTGAGCCAAAATTTTTTAAAAGTTGTAATTATTTTATAAATCGTATCACTCGAGAAGGTTGCATGCGGGTAAAAACACTGAAATAACACTTTCGTGTTTGATTCCACATTTACAGTAAAGGACTTATAGTAAAGAAGATGCGACACAGAAATGATTAGGCTTTAATAAATATACAAATTTCATGAGGTGCTCTTCTAACAATAGATGTGTTTGAATCCAGATAAAATCAGTTAGTAAGCATGCATATTTTCATACATATTTACCATGTCAATAAACATTTCTGCTTCTATATGGAGCAGTAAAATATATAGCTCCTTGCTGATTTACAATTTAAAGGAAACATGAATATTTGGTCAAGAAATAATTGTTTATGTCTTATTTTCAGCTCCTCCAATGACATATGCATTCATGTTTATTTCTATCCAGATTTTCGGTGTGTTGCAGAATTGCAGCTGAAGGGCAAAGCAGCTCTTTTGTTTAAGATTTGGTTACACTGTCTTTAAGGTACAGAAACAAAAGATTGACGTTTGTCACTTTGGTCTAAGCATGTGTCCGTAGTGTTCAAGCAATAGAGAAAACTGTATTATGAAATTTTACAATAAATATATTTCAAACACAGCTAAATGTAATTTCAGCTGAACGTTGATCCAGATGTCCTGTTTTTGTATTTTCTTTGTCATGTTTTTATGCACATTTGAACTTCTCACAAAACCCGGGTGAGAGTCATTTTTAGGATTCTCTGAGACCTGAATCATTGCACTTGTGGAGACTCCATGATGAGTGCAGTTCTGGAAAACGATGGCTCTGAAGACTAAATGATAGTTTCTCGCCATTAATTCTTAATTAAGAATGGATGTGTTTAAAACACAGAATTGTTTTTTCTTGTCCACCTGTTTTTTCTGACTCTGCTGATCCAATGAGCATTTCGTTCATTCTCAAGAAAAAAAAAAAGGCAGGCTCAGGTCAGATGAGGGCCGGACTGGGGACTAAACTCATGCAAATCAGACTCTAGACGGCTCTGTGAAACTCAGTCATTTCAAAACAGTTTGACCGGTTGCACTGTAAACAAAAAGCACCCAGAACTGATCTATGGTCATCAATAAAATACACACTGCACCGGTGGCAAAGGCAGAAAATTAAACGAATCGTGTTCAAACGTGTTCTGGTCTTCCTTGGCAAACAAATATTAATCATTTTCTTTTCAGGAGTGATAAAATGAGCTAGATTAAAAAGAGGAAGATTTCTACATGTCTGAAGGAAGCAGACAGAGATGTAGAAAACTCCTTAAATCATACATACTTTCAGCGCGATTCTATGACGTGCTTCTTTAATAAAGGTGTTTTAAGAAGGCTTTGGTATCAAAATGTGAGTTATTTCACCTGTAGTTTTTTTCTGTAATCAAAGCTTTGTTTTCAGTTATCATTAATCTGGTCTTCAGTGTCACATGATCCTCCAGAACTTAATTAAAAAAATATAAGTCCAGTAAAATAGACAGAGCTTTTCACCTTTTACTACTAAATACTAGAATTGCATTTATTAGCCCTAAAACCATAAAGAGTAATTAGAAAATTTATTTAATTCAATGTAACAAGCCCTTGCTGATGTAACAGAGGTATTTTATGGGACTTTTATTTTGACAGGTCGCCCCGTTTTCAGTATGTTCGCGGGAGATAAAAGTAGAGCGAGAGCTCCGCCATGACTTCTGTCTGAGGGAAACCTTTTTCGTGGCACTGTATAGTAGCGATTGTGATACTCAAGTTAATTCGGGTTCGGTGAGTTAAGTAAGATGTAACGCCGTCGTGTGAGACTGAGAAGACCAGAAATCGCGTGAGACTTGATCCAAAAGTTCGAATAGAGTAGGGCGCGAGAGCCTGGCGGACAGCACGTGACACAGAGCTTGCTTTAACGCGGTTGTTTTGCGTCATTCGAGCTGCGTGCGTCTTGGAGAGTTTTTGTGAGCTGTGTGCTTTAAGTAGGAGGCATTAATTTCTTGCTGTACGTCATTCAAGTGCACTTGTAAGTGCGCGAGACTGTGAACATGAACTGGAAGTGAGTGTTATACCTAGTTTCATTCACTTAGTATTTGAGAAACACCGAATCAGCACGTGCTGTGGCTGAGCGGCGCCATTTTGTTCCAGAAAAGGGCCTGTGTTTTTTTTTTAAAGGCGACGCTGAGTTGGGTTGGTGTGAGAACCGAATCATTGGTTGATTCACAAGAGTTGTTCAGACTGTTGAATTGAGTCAAGATTTATTTAGCTCTTTTAAGAAAATCACTTGAAATTGAAGGAATTTAACTTACAGGGTCATATATCAGATTTTCGTTTCATTAGAGAGTTTCACGGCTGTTTGTAAAATTTAATTTGGTTTGTTCTGATATTGAAAATAACTTGATCAAATCTGTATCTGAGGTGATATACAATCTGTGTTTGACATTTGGAAGTTTACCAAAGTTAAGAGAAAGTACTTTTTATTTTCTTCTTTACTACTTTTATTCTATTGGAGCTCAGCTTACAAGACAAGAGTCCTTTCATCTTATTTTGCCTTGGACTAGGGGTGTCTCACCTACACTGTTAGGTTTAAGACGGTGGGAACATAAGTTTAA
Source organism: Puntigrus tetrazona (assembly GCF_018831695.1). Taxonomy (NCBI): domain Eukaryota; kingdom Metazoa; phylum Chordata; class Actinopteri; order Cypriniformes; family Cyprinidae; genus Puntigrus; species Puntigrus tetrazona. Next base: position 714,640 of record NC_056701.1, read on the forward strand.
ACTAACATTTGACTTCACATTTACACTTCAGGAAACCAGCGTGTTGACACCCGACCTGAAGCCCACGGTACTCTTCCTTGAAGCATATCATTCTCACACATCATACAATAGTGTAAGATTAAAAACTCAACGAAATAGAGTGAGACTAGGATCCTTTAACTCCTAAGTCTTCCAGGGTAACACTTTCACGAGACCTACAGACCTACACTTAGTCATAAATTCAAAGAATGTAAAAGATTTTTAATTTTCACTCATTTTAAATCAATGTGAATTTGCTAAATGTCAAGTACTGTGTTGGGAACTTTTTAGCTTCTTTTTAAGAAGAGACCAGGAGATTCTTGGTAAAGCAGTTCGTTTTTATTTCGTTGCTGTAGTCATCTGCAAGAAGTCTTCAAGAAATCTTTAAGAAAATCGTCAAGCAATCTCCAAGAGGTTGAAGTTTATATGTTTCAAGGGGAGGAGTACACAGAGGTCGAGACCAGTGAAACAAAAGCATGCGAATGTAGAACAGGAACTTAGCCCAGGACAGGAACTTTCCGATCCTTGATCTGTTTAGCATCCAAGTGTCATTCAGATGCATAGGTCTTACAACAGTTTGAAGTTCTTTGCAGTCATTGGCTGTTAACGCTTAAAGAGAAGACGCTTTAACCTTAAATGGCCCATTTTGCCTGATATCACCCTAAACATTAAAACGCAGAATCGCTGCTCTTCTCTCTCTCATATGTAAAAACTAAGCCGTGATCTTTACTAACATGTACTTCCGGCGTTTCCCGTGTCTCAGTATGATCGCCATCTAGCGGCTGGGAGATGAAAGTGCATTTTTATTTATATATTGAAAAACAGTAGAATGATAGGAATATCAGTTAATGTGTGTGTGAACGCTGCAAGCTTGTGGGATGCACGACATCATATTAGCAAATGCACGTGATTTAACTTTTGAAACATTTAAAGTATTTTTAGCACAATAAACGACGCTATATTTAATAACGCTGCGGAATAATTCAATAAAATGGAAAAGAATGGTGTTTAAGTGTTTCAATTAAAAGCTGCTTGGGCGAAAATCACATGTGAACAATTTTAAGGCTATGCTCATCTCTGGTCTGGCATACGGCTACAGACGGTCAAATTAGACCACGGATTTCACCAGAGCTAAAACGAGACTTTCAGATATTAATGTGTGAAATGATGACTACAGCTTGCCGGAACCTTCGGCTGATGCATCGTGGCTTCTCGTGTACGTCTGCGTCGGATCTTTTCACCACAAAGGACTTTCCACCTGACATTTGAGCACTTCCGGCCGTGCGTGACGCTGACTGAGGCCTGAAAAGCTTCTCTTTGAGACACTCTTGAGTTTCTGGACATGAATGCGGTCATGAGACTCCTCCGACAGAAGACCGCTCACAGGTCCGTGACGGAGCATTTAGACAACATGAATGTTAATGATATTAGCCGTAAGTAAAAGACTGTTCTGTTATTTGATGTATTTGTACATTTTAAAAACGTTAAGAATATTGGTATTTGAAGCTATCTTTTGTTTTCTTTCATTAGAAAAATGTGTCAGCAAGTAAATGTAGGACAATTAAAAGCTGCTTGTGTTATTGATAAAGTGTGCATTATGAAAGTTGGATTTTGCGGATTATATTGGCCTAACGTTAATGTTTTAAGATCTGGATTCTAGAGACGGATCGTGATGAGCGATCAAGTGATCTTATCCTTATGATTGATTTATTTTTATTCCCGTGTGCTCTGTCTCTCTGTAGTCTAGTTTCTGTCTCTTGTTGATTCATTATGTTCAGGTGTGAATCATTAAGTCAGAACCTTCCTCTTTATGTTCTAGTCTGTTCAGTTATTGGTGTTAATGTTGTTTTATGTTGCCTGCGTGTGGTTCAGGACTCTGTTTAGACTATGAAATACTTTTAATTGTGACTCATTCCCACACTTACATTTAACTTCTAAATCTGCATATGGTAAGTTTTATATTTATTCTATATTCCAAAGCTTTTTCTTAATTCTGAAATTATTTTGCTGTCCCGAATGACTTTATTACATGATAAAGTTTATCCGTAGCACTACAATAACGTCCACGTGTGAGGAATTATTAGTTAATGATGAACTAATCATTTACAGAACATAACTGTGTTTGTCACATATTTGGCCTTTTTTTTTTTTTTTTTTTGTTCCTGTGTGCCCTACTTCCTGTAAATTCTCATTGTGCTCAGGTGTGACTTTAGTCATTTACTTCATGCTGTAGAAGTTCCTGTTTGTCACATGTTAGATGGTCCTTGAGAGCGCTGCCGCCTACATCGAGTGGGTGCTGGTGTCGTGTGATTGTGTTGGTGACTGTTCAGCCCATGGATCTACGACGACACCAGCCCCACTCAGGATCCAGAGCCCAGCCCACCATCTCAACGTGACGCGGAGCCACAGCCAGAGCCCACCGCTGACGAGGATTGGAGGTGGAGTGGAGCTTATTATCCATCTGGGGCTGCTGGATCTACAGAAGGAGCTGGATGACTGTGATCTGGAGATAGACCTGGCACATCCCCGCCGGTCCCGTCCAGCTGTTCCACTCCTCCAGCTCTGTCAAGCTCCTCCATTCTCCACCTCGGTCCTCTATGGGCTCCACAGCGTCCTTCTGGTTCCCCAGATCGTCTCCTGTCTGTTCTTCCATGTTCCTCCATGGTTAGTTTTTTTTAGGCTCTGTTTGCTGTCACCCTCTTGGGGTTTGTCCTCCCAAAGTTCCTGTTCCTTTTTTTTTTTTTTTTTTTTTTTTTTTAAATGTCACACATTTAGACTTGTCGTTGCTTTTTCTTGTCCCTGTGTGCCCTACTTCCTGCTAATTCTCTCATTATGTTCAGGTGTGTCTTGTTAATGTAGTTATGCTGTAAGTTCCTGTTTGCCACATGTTAAATCATCCGTTCTAATCTTTGTATACGTGTGGTTATAGTCTATAGTATTATTATTTGCTCCTTTGTGGAAGATTAAAACTATTAAGAGTTATATTCTCATCGAGTGCTTTTTCACACCGTGACACTGTTCATTTAATGATTATAAGTGATATTAACATATGCTTAACTATGTTTTGTAAATAATTTACAAGTGATTTAGATGATTAAACAATCATTTATGAAAAATGACTATACACACATTAATATGCTAATAATGCACAAATCTTTCATAACTTATTTTAAATCATAAAATAATCAAACATACTTGATAAATGGTTAAGATATTTGTTAATATTTCAAGTGAATATAAATCACTTATTAAAATGTCAACAATGTACTATTATCTCATAGCATCGTTCAGCAGTCAGTCCTTACACTGCAGCACACACTAAAGTATTCAAAACCAACGCCGTCTCACGACCAATTCGTATGTATATTTACGAGTTGGCAAATTTGTGGCTAATGTGTACGACTTCTCGTATGACCTCACTCACATTTGTCTGAAACCCCAGTGACACGTAGGTTTAGGGGCGACTCTTAAATACATACGATTTGGCAAAAATAGTATGAATTTGTTGGAGTGAGGTTGTAAAATATGTATGAATTGCCATGAGATTAGGCTGTCAAAACTTATTGCGAAAACACATTCTGCATATCTTATTCTAAAGTGAAAACTACTCATCAGTTGTAAATGTTTCATCATTCGTATTACTCTTCGTTGGTAGATCTTTCAACACCGTGTGTACGACACACAACCTGTAAACGGTAGGTTTGTAAAACATTTACATTTACAACAGTTTTGCACGTGAAATGGCTTTGTGGCAAATATCTATAATAACCTTCACAAACAGAAAACAACAAACAAATGTGTACAGCATATTAATTTTGCACAGAACAGATCCTTCAAATCCCAACGCTTTGACCTGTGTTACGTCTTTTGGGTAAAATGTAAATGTAGATGTGAGAGAAGAGCTGGGGCGGCTAGCACTCTCTCTCTCCCATGAAGTCTTATTTTCAGCTGTTTATTAGACCGACAGGAGGATTTTAGCTTCCTGTCATCACTGACACGACACACACAAAGAGATTTCTGCTCTCATAATGGCAAAAAGGAAATAATAAAAATATATTTGAAATGTAATAGAAAAGAAACATGAATATGAATAATTAAATATAAGATAGACTAAAACATCAGTTTATTTAAATTATGAATTAGTCATTAATCATTATAAGTTTATGATCTGCAGGAATACCAGTTTGATTTCTATCACAGAAACATATGAGAGATAAATATCAGCTGACGTAAAGTGTGTTTAATTTATAGACAGACAAGAACTGGGGATGTTGTTGGGACCTTTATCTGACTCCAATCTTTCGTGATTTTAGTTAGATTTATTTAAATGTAACTGCTGATCCTCTAGTTGTGATTAAATTTGGATCATTAATTAACTATAATATTTCCTAGTTTCGACTTATCTTCGTTAGGAGTCTGGGTCGCTTAGAGACCTTGAGACTCACGACACATCAGGTCTAGTCCAGGTCTTAGTCAGAGGCTACCCCGTAGATCACTTACCTTAATGCAGACATCTCCTCGATAGACTCAAAAGAGTAATTTTTATGCGTTCCCTAAGTTATAGCATGCTAAGTCAGCTTGGTGGCTAGAAGTCAAGATCTCAAAAACGTGTCCCTGGCTCCATCCATCGATCATTGATCTGACTCACTCTAGCACGCCAACAATGAGGAAAACCTCAGAAGTCACTAACCTACTAGAAAAGTTATTATTTCAGACAATATTATAAGTTAACCAAGATTAATGTTTATTTTGCCAGGCAAGAATAGGTTCCAAATTGGTATAATTCATAGACATTTTCACAACTGATCAGCAGTACAAAAATAACACAAAACAAAATAAAACAAACTTAAAAGGTCAGTATACCTGGTCTTTAAAAAGTACATAGTGTGGGGTATAAGGACATACACCCCACTACGGGCCAATCTGGCTACAGAATCACTCCTTGTTGTGTTTTGTCACTTTCCTTATATACTCAGACCAGACAAAGAGATCCCAAATGTAGTTATAAAAATCTTTTGGTGTTTAGGTTCCCGTGCTCCAGTGTCACACCTGGCTGGAGCACGTTCAGAGACCCAAAAGGAGGACACACCCCTTTTTCACAGAACACAGTTCTACCAAGTTTTAATCTTTTCCATAATATGTAATTACTGTGAAAATAAGACCAATTTACCAATCACACTGAGACCTTTCAAATGAGACCAAACATGAAAATTACACTACCTGACACAGCTACGTTTAAAATTGAACTGGAAGTTAAGTGCTGGGCGTCCGGTCAGAGGAGAACTGACCCCAACTGAGTCTGGTTTCTCCCAAGGTTTTTTTTTCTCCATTCTGTATGCATGGGGTTTTGTTTCTTGCCGCTGTCGCCTGGCTGGCTTACTTGGTTGGGGACACTTAACTTCTAGTGACTATCGTTGAATTGACTACAGAGACCGTCTCTGCATTTAATAAGAAATTGGTCACTCTCGTCATTATACATCCCTGTCATTATACATCCCTGTCATTATACTGTACAGTGCTTTGATGCAACATGTGTTGTTAAAAGCGCTATATAAATAAAAATGATTGATTGATTGATTGATGAAAGTGAAGAACATTAGGTTCATAAGACACATGACATATAATGCCTTATTCCTAATGAACTTTAAACCAAGTCTTTTGGGCAGAAGGAGGGGAAGCAGGAAGAGCAGAGGTGAGGAGGGTGTCATAAAAGCATCAGGTGTTGTTTACTCTCTTTTTGAAGTCCTTTTGTTCCTTTGGATATCCCTTCTCAGATTAGTCTTATTGCATTACAGGTTTTTGATTCAGCTCCTTAAAAGAGAGGCTGTCTAGCTCTTGAACATGAGAAAGGAACCACTCGCTTTATCTATCCTAAGCCAGACAGAGTTGGAAAAAAAACACAAACCGCAGTCGCTACAAATGTTTCAAAATGCATAACAATGCATCATTTGAAGCATCTTAATTTTTTTTTTTATTAGTATTTCTTTGGCAAAATGACAAAAAGACTTTTGTCATACTTTTATGATACTTTCAGATCAGTATTTTTAATCTTCACAGTGCTAGTCCTCATTCACTTTAAATAAACTGAAAGACTAACCACAATGACAGGGAGGGGGCTGGTGCCGTGTATGAGATCGATAGGAACTGGGGTAGGTGCTATGTACGAGATAGACTGGAAGCCGGGGTTGTTGTTGAAGCTGGGGTTGTTGTTGGGACCGGGACAGACAGGAACTGGGGTTGGTGCTGTAACGGGACAAACAGGAAGCTGGGGTTGTTGTTGGCACCGGGACAAACAGGACCTGGGGTTGATGCTACGTACAGGACAAACAGGAAGCTGGGGTTGTTGTTGGGACCAGGACAGACAGGAACTAGGGTTGGTGCTATGTACGGGACAGACAGGAAGCCATGAGTTGGTGCGATGTACGGTACAGACAGCAAAAAAAAAAACACGAACCACAGATGCTATACATGTTTCAAAATTCATAACAATGCATTATATAAAGCATCTTAAAATATATTAAAGAAACCCACAATATTTCAGTAATTTATTGTCAAATATTGTCATGTTTACTTATATGATACTTTTAGATCAGTGTTTTTTGTCTTGACAGTGCCAGCCCTTACTCCTTTTTATAAACTAAAAGACTAACCACAATGACAGGAGGGGCTTGGTGCTGTGTGTGAGACCGAGACATGCTGTGTATGGGGTTGGTACTGCTACGGGACAGATAGAAAGCTGGGGTGTTGTTGGAACGGAGACAGACAGGAACAGGGGTTGGTGCTATGTACGGGACAGACAAGAAGCCGTGGGTTGTTGTTGTTGGGACCGGAACAGACAGGAACTGGGGTTGGTGCTGTAATGGGACAAACAGGAAACTGGGGTTGTCGTTGGAACTGGGACAGACAGGAACTGGGTTGGAGCTATGTACGGGACAGACAGGAAGCCGTGAGTTGGTGCTATGTACGGATAAACAGGACGCTTGGCTTGTTGTTGGCACTGGGACAGGCAGCAACTGGGGTTGGTGCTGAAACGGGACAAACAGGAAGCTGGGCTTCTTGATGGCACCGGGACAGACAGGGATTGGGATTGGTGCTATGTACGGGACAGACAGGAAGCCATGGGTTGGTGCTATGTATAGAACAGACAGCAAATGGGGTTGGTGCTGTCACGGGACAAACAGAAAGCTGGGGTTGTTGTTGGGACCGGGACAGAAAGGAACTGGGCTTGGTGCTGTAATGGGAAAAACAGGAAGCTAGGGTTGTTGTTGGAACCGGGACAGACAGGAACTGGGTTGGTGCTATGTGTATGGGACAGAAAGGAACTTGGTGTTGTTGTTGGAACCGGGACAAACAGGAACTGGGGCTGGTGCTGTATCGGTACGAACAGGAAACTGGACTTGTTTTTGCACCGGGACAGACAGGAACTGAGGTTGGTGCTATGTACGGATAAACAGGAAGCTTGGCTTGTTTTGGCACTGGGACAGGCAGCAACTGGGGATGGTGCTGAAACGGGACAAACAGGAAGCTGGGCTTGTTGATGGCACCGGACAGACAGGGATTGGGATTGGTGGTGTAAAGGGACAAAGAGGAAGCTGGGGTTTTTGTTGGCGCCGGGACAGACAGAAAGCCATGGGTTGGTGCTATGTACGGATGAACAGGACGCTTGGCTTGTTGTTGGCACTGGGACAGGCAGCAACTGGGGTTGGTGCTGAAACGGGACAAACAGGAAGCTGGGCTTCTTGATGGCACCGGGACAGACAGGGATTGGGATTGGTGCTATGTAATGGACAGACAGGAAGCCGTGGGTTGGTGCTATGTATAGAACAGACAGCAACTGGGGTTGGTGCTGTCACGGGACAAACAGAAAGCTGGGGTTGTTGTTGGGACCAGGACAGAAAGGAACTGGGTTGGTGCTATGTGTATGGGACAGAAAGGAAGTTGGTGTTGTTGTTGGGACCGGGACAAACAGGAACTGGGGCTGGTGCTGTATCGGGACAAACAGGAAGCTGGACTTGTTTTTGCACCGGGACAGACAGGAACTGGGGTTGGTGCTATGTACGGACAGACAGGAAGCCATGAGTTGGTGCTATGTACTGTACAGACAGCAAAAAAACACAAAACCACAGATGCTATACATGTTTCAAAATTCATAACAATGCATTGTATAAAGCATCTTAAAATAAATAAAAAAAACCCCACAATATTTCAGTAATTTATTGTCAAATATTTTCATGTTTACTTATATGATACTTTTAGATCAGTGTTTTTTTGTCTTGACAGTGCCAGCCCTTACTCCTTTTTTATAAACTGAAAAGACTAACCACAATGACAGGGGAGGGGGCTTGGTGCTGTGTGTGAGACCGAGACATGCTGTGTGTGGGGTTGGTACTGGCTACAGGACAGATAGAAAGCTGGGGGTGTTGTTGGAACGGGGACAGACAGGAACAGGGGTTGGTGCTATGTACGGGACAGACAGGAAGCCGTGGGTTGTTGTTGTTGGGACCGGAACAGACAGGAACAGGGGTTGGTGCTATGTTCAGGACAGACAGGAAGCCGTGGGTTGTTGTTGGGACCGGGAGAGACAGGAACTGAGGTGGGTCCTGTAATGGGACAAACAGAAAGCTGGGGTTGTTGTTGGCACCGGGACAGACAGGAACTGGGTTGGTGCTATGTACGGGACAGACAGGAAGCTGTGAGTTGGTGCTATGCACGGTACAGACAGCAACTGGGGTTGGTGCTGTAATGGGACAAAGAGGAAGCTGGGGTTGTTGTTGGGACCGGGACAGACAGGAACTGGGGTTGGTGCTATTTACGGATAAACAGGAAGCCATGGGTTGTTGCTATGTATGAGACAGACAGCAACTTGGGTTTGTGCTGTAAAGGGACAAAGAGGAAGCTGGGGTTTTGTTGGCGCCGGGACAGACAGGAAGCCATGGGTTGGTGCTATGTACGGATAAACAGGAAGCTTGGCTTGTTGTTGGCACTGGGACAGGCAGCAACTTGGATTGGTACTATGTAATGGACAGACAGGAAGCCGTGGGTTGGTGCTATGTATAGAACAGACAGCAACTGGGGTTGGTGCTGAAACGGGACAAACAGGAAGCTGGGGTTGTTGATGGCACCGGGACAGACCGAACTGGGGTTGGTGCTATTTACGGATAAACAGGAAGCCGTGGGTTGTTGCTATGTATGAGACAGACAGCAACTTGGGTTTGTGCTGTAAAGGGACAAAGAGGAAGCTGGGGTTTTTGTTGGCGCCGGGACAGACAGAAAGCCATGGGTTGGTGCTATGTACGGATGAACAGGACGCTTGGCTTGTTGTTGGCACTGGGACAGGCAGCAACTGGGGTTGGTGCTGAAACGGGACAAACAGGAAGCTGGGCTTCTTGATGGCACCGGGACAGACAGGGATTGGGATTGGTGCTATGTACGGGACAGACAGGAAGCCGTGGGTTGGTGCTATGTATAGAACAGACAGCAACTGGGGTTGGTGCTGTCACGGGACAAACAGAAAGCTGGGGTTGTTGTTGGGACCAGGACAGAAAGGAACTGGGTTGGTGCTATGTGTATGGGACAGAAAGGAAGTTGGTGTTGTTGTTGGGACCGGGACAAACAGGAACTGGGGCTGGTGCTGTATCGGGACAAACAGGAAGCTGGACTTGTTTTTGGCACCGGGACAGACAGGAACTGGGGTTGGTGCTATGTACGGGACAGACAGGAAGCCATGAGTTGGTGCTATGTACTGTACAGACAGCAAAAAAAACACAAACCACAGATGCTATACATGTTTCAAAATTCATAACAATGCATTGTATAAAGCATCTTAAAATAAATTAAAAAAAACCCCACAATATTTCAGTAATTTATTGTCAAATATTTTCATGTTTACTTATATGATACTTTTAGATCAGTGTTTTTTTGTCTTGAGAGTGCCAGCCCTTACTCCTTTTTTATAAACTGAAAAGACTAACCACAATGACAGGGGAGGGGGCTTGGTGCTGTGTGTGAGACCGAGACATGCTGTGTGTGGGGTTGGTACTGCTACGGGACAGATAGAAAGCTGGGGTGTTGTTGGAACGGGGACAGACAGGAACAGGGGTTGGTGCTATGTACGGGACAGACAAGAAGCCGTGGGTTGTTGTTGTTGGGACCGGAACAGACAGGAACTGGGGTTGGTGCTATGTTCAGGACAGACAGGAAGCCGTGGGTTGTTGTTGGGACCGGGAGAGACAGGAACTGAGGTGGGTCCTGTAATGGGACAAACAGAAAGCTGGGGTTGTTGTTGGCACCGGGACAGACAGGAACTGGGTTGGTGCTATGTACGGGACAGACAGGAAGCTGTGAGTTGGTGCTATGCACGGTACAGACAGCAACTGGGGTTGGTGCATTAATGGGACAAAGAGGAAGCTGGGGTTGTTGTTAGGACCGGACAGACAGGAACTGGGGTTGGTGCTATTTACGGATAAACAGGAAGCCATGGGTTGTTGCTATGTATGAGACAGACAGCAACTTGGGTTTGTGCTGTAAAGGGACAAAGAGGAAGCTGGGGTTTTTGTTGGCGCCGGGACAGACAGGAAGCCATGGGTTGGTGCTATGTACGGATAAACAGGAAGCTTGGCTTGTTGTTGGCACTGGGACAGGCAGCAACTTGGATTGGTGCTATGTACGGGACAGACAGGAAGCCGTGGGTTGGTGCTATGTATAGAACAGACAGCAACTGGGGTTGGTGCTGAAACGGGACAAACAGGAAGCTGGGGTTGTTGATGGCACCGGGACAGACCGGAACTGGGGTTGGTGCTATTTACGGATAAACAGGAAGCCGTGGGTTGTTGCTATGTATGAGACAGACAGCAACTTGGGTTTGTGCTGTAAAGGGACAAAGAGGAAGCTGGGGTTTTGTTGGCGCTGGGACAGACAGGAAACCATGGGTTGGTGCTATGTACGGATAAACAGGAAGCTTGGCTTGTTGTTGGCACTGGGACAGGCAGCAACTTGGATTGGTGCTATGTACGGGACAGACAGGAAGCCGTGGGTTGGTGCTATGTATAGAACAGACAGCAACTGGGGTTGGTGCTGAAACGGGACAAACAGGAAGCTGGGGTTGTTGATGGCACCGGGACAGACCGGAACTGGGATTGGTGCTATGTACGGGACAGACAGGAAGCCATGGGTTGGTGCTATGTATAGAACAGACAGCAACTGGGGTTGGTGCTGTCACGGGACAAACAAACAGAAAGCTGGGGTTGTTGTTGGCACCGGACAGACAGGAACTGGGGTTGGTGCTATGTACGGGATAGACAGCAACTGGGCTTGGTGTTGTAATGGGAAAAACAGGAAGCTGGGGTTGTTGTTGGAACCGGGACAGACAGGAACTGGGTTGGTGCTATGTACGGATAGACAGGAAGCCGTGAGTTGGTGCTATATGTATGGGACAGAAAGGAAGCTGGTGTTGTTGTTGGGACCGGGTCAAACAGGAACTGGGGCTGGGGCTGGTGCTGTATCGGGTCAAACAGGAAGCTGGACTTGTTTTTGGCACCGGGACAGACAGGAACTGGGTTGGTGATATATACAGGACAGATAGATAGCCTTGGGTTGGTGCTATGTACGGGACACACAGCAAATGGGGTTGGTGCTGTAACAGGACAAACAGGAAGCTGGGGTTGCTGTCGGGACCGGGACAGGCAGGAACTGGGGTAGGTGCTGTGTATGATGCAAACAGGAAGAGTTATGAAAATTCTCCACATAGGTTTTATATTCTGATCCAAACTGAATTTGTCTTTTCAAATTATGAGAGAGAGAGAGAGAGAGAGAGAGAGAGAGAGAGTCTAGCTCTTGAACATGAGAAAGGAAACACATGAGAAACGTTATCTATCCTGAGCCAAGCAGAGTTTGAAAAAAAAACACCACAAACCACAGACACTACACATGTTTCAAAATGCATAACAATGCATTATTTAAAGAATCTTAAAAAAATGTAACACTGTATTTCTGTATTTTCATGGTAAAAATTTTAAACTTATTGTCAAATATTGTCATGTTTACTTATATGATACTTTTAGATCAGTCTTTTTCATCTTAACAGTGGCAGTTCTTACTCATTTTTTACCCTGAAAAGACTAACCACGGTGACAGAGGAGGGGGCTTGGTGCTGTGTTTGACACAGAGACATGCTGTGTATGGGGTTGGTACTGGCTACGGGACAGATAGAAACCTGGGGTTGTTGTTCAGTCCAGGATAGACAGCAACTGGGGTTGGTGCTATGTACGGGACAGACAGGAAGCTGGGGTTGTTGTTGGGTCAGACAGGAAGCCATGGGTTGGTGCTATGTACGGGACAGGCAGCAACTGAGGTTGGTGCTGTAACGGGACATCATTTGAAGCATCTTAAAAAAAAAAAAAAAAACCCACTATATTTCAGTATTTTCCTGGCAAAATGACAAAAGACAAATGACAAAAAGACTTGTAGATGTTGTCATGTTTACTTTTATGATATTTTTTGGTCAGCTTTTTTTCATCTTGACAGTGACAGTACTCACTCATTTTTAATAAACTGAAAAGACTGATCATGATGACAGATTTTTACATTTATATTTTTTTTTGGTGAATGCATGCTTTAACGACCTAACCCTGAACAGAACAAGAACAGCACTTTATAGATATTTTAGAGATATGTTTATTGGTCGCACATCAAATGAGACAAAACAAACAACTTACTGCAAAGTCTTCTTAAAATTTTCCCTTGCCCTTTTTCAAATATTTTTTTTTGTTAATATAGTTCTTGTAACACTGGCAAACAAAAACAAATGGTACACTGAAAGATGATTTCTGTTTAACCCCATGTGACATTATAGCACCCCTGCTGTCAATAAATATCTGAATGTACGTGTTAAAGGAATAGTTCACCCAAGGAAAAAATTTGCTTGTGTTTTACTCACATCCTAAGTGTACATGACTTATGTATTTCAGATGAACACAGTCTGAGGTTTTGGCTGACTTCTGACTTGACGTATGATGAAACTTACATCACATTCGTCTTACGTTGAATGAGAAGTCAGTGTGGAGTATGTCACAATTTGTCACATGAAAACACAACTTAAAAACACAATTTGCAAATTTTTTTAAAACTATTTGGCTTTATAACAGATCACACTGATCTCAGCTTGTGTTCTGAAGATAAACAAAGGTCTTATGGGTTTGTAATGACATGAGGGTGAGTTATGAATGACAGAATATTAATTTCTGGGTGAGCTATCCTAAGCAGTGCACATCTGTCTAGTTTTACATATTTTAGGACATCTTTGATTTTGAATGATTTTGCATTGTGTCTTTTAAACTGTAAAATGTATTTTTATTCTTTGTTCACCTTTTCTTCATTGTAGCTGCATTATATTTGCAGAGACATAGCAGTGAATGTGAGGCTCCGGTCACAAATCACAACAAAAACAATTTATTCATAACTAAGATAATTATGTATTGAAACATTACAACCATTGTTTAATATGTCAAGTAAATCAGTACTTGAAGAACAAAAACACATTACTTTCTTCTCTCTCGACTTATCAGTCCTTTCTAAGGGATTCACTCTTCTTGTATTTGTCAATCCTGAAGTTGTGCAGAGTGTAGTGTTTTAGCAGCATGAAAAACACTACTTTTATTGAAATAGTGAATGGCATATAGACAGCAGACTTTTTGAATGCAGCAGCCTATCATCGGTTATCTAATTAAAAAGACTGCTAACATCATATCAAGTCACTACCACATTAGGGCAAAGTGATTCTTATTAAATAAAGCTTATTCAGTATGCAATGTATGCCAATTTTGTCATATTATATTGGATTATCAATATATCTTTGTTGGTCCTGAAGGCTGAATTGATCAATTGATTATTATAATATAATGTGAATACACTCATCTGAAGGACTTTTAACACAGCATGAAACAGATCGAGATGATGAGAAGAACAATAAAGAGAAGAGCAACTGCAATTACAAATTCTTATTAAATAATTAAGAATTATAAAAGATTTCTCTTCATAAAATGTAGGAGTGTGTTGTTATCATCACCAATCAACACCCTCCAGAGAATAGTGAGGATCAGAGGGGTCTCCTGCCCTTGATCCAGAGCATCTTGATCCAGAGACACACGGTGTGCTGAGAGCCAGGTCTACAGTGAGAGTCTCATCTTCAGGCTGGAGACTACACAGCGTCAGACAAGGTCCTGTCAGAATCCTGAATAAACTGATACCACCCAGCACTGATACCACCTACCCCAACCATAAACTGCCTTCCCATACCACTTCTGCATGAAGAAAAAATTAAAAAAAAAAAAAAAAAGAAGACCACAATGGACTTGTCAGAACTGGACTTGAACATGGGTCTCTAGCGCCATAATAAGATACTCTCCACCAAGTGTTGGACCCAAAATGCGAGACACAAGTAAAAAAAAAAAGAATCTTTTATTTCCAGGGCAAAACAAAACAGTCCAAACAAAACTACTCCAAAAGGCAAATTACTTCTCTCAAGAGTAGACAGAAAAATATCAGGAAATCAGAAGCCGAGAGAACTTACACATTAACCAAATGGGCACCAGCAAGCAAAAATAACCAAACACAAATGACAAAAACAAAGCCACTTAAATAGGGAAGCTAACTAGACAGGGCAGGAACTAATAAACCTAATTAGCTAAGAGAAAGAAACATAGGAAAATTGGCGCCATCAAGTTGCAAAAATAAGGCATGGCAGATTACAAATCCTGACAGGACTTTTGCATACATCTGCACTAAAGACACATTTTAACATAATATCTGCTCTGAGCCTCCTCAGTTTGTTCTTACACATCTAACATTTTTTACAATCCTACAATTTCACATTTCTTGTAATGTTCTGCCTAAGATTACCTGGGTTCACCACTGGATCATCCCAGATCACCTTATTTTTAGAGACTTGTAGCACACCTGTTCTTAATCCCTCTTAATTACCAATCTCATTTAAATGTCTCACTGCCTATTGTTCTTGTTGAGTCCTGAATTGGAGTATGTTGTTGTCAGTTGTTTGTGGTGAGAGGTTTTGTGGGGTTTTTTTGTGTGCTACTGTGGGGTTGTTTGTTTAATATTCATTGTGTTCTATTTTTGCATGTTTCTGTTAAGGACTTTTATTTTGGTGTTGCGTTCTCTGAGAAGGAGGGGCTGGTGAGGTAAAAGGGAAACGCGAGAGGGGAGATTTTTAGCGGGCTCGAGAGGCAGTGTGGTTGTCCTCCCAAAGCTGGCTCAATAAAAATTACTAGTCGTCGGGTATTTTCAAGTCCTTCGTCTTTATTTACACCAGCAGAAACCTCACGCCTTACATATTTATTGGTGGCAGCGGTGGTTACCTCCGGCATCTTTGGAGAAGTTGCTGTTGGACTGGTATGGTGACAAAGCGTAAACTATATGTTTATCACTGCCCTTTCGTCGTATACTGGATCAGTTGTACTGGTGGATTAATTTAGACTGAACCGTGTTTTGCTTTCCATACCATTACAAATTCGTGGACTGTATTCCGACAGACTATTTGTAATTTTAGAGTATTTTTTGTTTCACCATCGTGTGAGTTTTCATTTCATGTTAAGTTATTTCGTTATTTCGCTTTCTTTTCTGAGAAAAAGTGCAAGAAGACGTTTGCTACTGGATTGTTAGAAGTTGGCTTTTTGCCAGGATTGAACAGCGCTCACTTTTCTCACACGCAGCGCGCTACTCCTCCTGTGGCGGACTTCGTAACTGCACATAGACTCAGAATCAAAGGACACGATCATTTTCATCAATACGAGACTTTGCGGATTGAACTGATAAAACACTTCATTGACTTCACTCTTTTGAAAAATGGCGGAGGACAATGGAACAAACCCACACGTGCACTTCAGAGCTGTTTTACCCCAGACTTCACTGGGGATGGCAACGAAAGTTTTTCTCAATGGGCTCGCTGCTTTTCAAGTCTGCTGTGCGACCTCAGGTATGGACAAACCTCAGCTTGCCAAAGTCCTTCCTTCAAGATTGGCAGGTGCTGCATTCAGTTACTGGGATAGTTTGGCAGATGACACAAAAGCTGATTATGACGCAACGTGTAGCAAATTGGCTGCAGTTTTTGATCAAAAACAGCTACTAAGAACATTTCAAACTTACTTGCATGCCAGACCGCGCCTGAGTAACGAGCCATTGGAAGTATATGCTGCTGAATTGACCCGCCTTGTTCACCAAGCTTTTCCAGATTATGGAGCATCGGCCATTAAAGGTGAAATTTTATGGAGATTTATAGCTGGACTTGAACCTGCATTGCAAACTAAGTTGTATGAGTTTGGTGTTACTACACTGGAAGAAGCCATTAAAGTAGCTGGTCGGTGTGAGAGGGCACGCCCGCAGCCACTGAGACTTTTTCTCTGCCAGCACCTGCTTCACCTCAGCCTGCCGCAGTGCACAGCCTCACAACAGAATCTGCCAATATGCTTGCAGCTCAGCTCAGCGAACTCCATCTGAAAGTAGACAAACTTCAGTCGGTTGTTACTATGCTGACACAACCCAAGTCTCCTTATACCAGTTCAGTCTCATCTCCTGACCGTCCTTCAGCTTATCGTCAGCGATCCCCTGTTCCTGAGAGAGCAAAAGATGATCGATATTTGTCACCTTCTCGCTGTCATTTCACTGCATCTGATGAGCCCTACTGCAGGGGAAGGTCTCCTGTACGTTCCACTGACAGCTATCACAGACCACGAGGGAGCCCTAGGCCGAGTTATCAGCAGCAGCGAGGCTATGACAAACCTTTACACTATGACAGTCGAGATGTTCGCTTTAGCCCTCAGAGGAGATCTGCTGCATACAACGGCTCAGTGACTTCTCAATCCAGCTACTGGCGTCATTCGAAGGATGACAGCAGCCCAGGTGGGGACCGAGATCGACGGAGGGGTGAGCAGTACTACAGACCGCTCTCCAAGTCCACAACGACCACATTCACACGCACATTTCTCCGAACATCAGAGGTCAGGAAACGAATGGTAGCTGGAGATGAGGGCCAATCTTCAGTTCAACTGTCAGCGGCCCATAGTGACAACAAAGTGGGATCTTCGGACTCTGCGATCTGGACACCATACATAAAAGGACTCATTGAGGATCAAGAAGTCAGTGTTTTCCTTGACACTGGTGCTGGTTTGTCACTCATTAGTGAGTCTTTACGCCAGCGTATCCCCTGCCTTGAAACATCGACCCTTACTGAAAAGTTTCCAGGTGGCACACACTCTGACAGGACAACAATTAGACATTTTAGGCTCATTACCTGTCACGTTACATCTTGGGTCACACACATTCAGTATGAACATGTTTGTTGTAAGAGACTCTAGACAGGATGTTCTTCTTGGGTGGGACTTTTCAAAACATATGGTGCCTCAGTTGATACAGCCTGTGGGGCTTTTATGTTTAATGATGAGAAAATTTCCCTTCTCAGTTCCTCACATGCATTGCCATTTTGCTGTAATGTGTTCTTGCTCTCACAAGTCTCAGTCCCTCCTGACAGAGATTGTTGTTCCTGCCTCAGTAGCACGTTCCTCAGAATCAAGAACGCAGCTTCATGGTTTTCAGGGTATTCTAGAACCGAATTTGACATTTGACAAAGACTTGGCTGTTGCTCGTAGCTTCTCTAATGTTGAAAATGGGCTCACAGTAGTTCATCTACTTAATCCTACACACCAAGACATTGAGCTGCCCAAAGAAACCCAGTTAGGTCAATTTTACACTGTACGTAATGTGCCTTCTGATTTCTATAGGCCTGTAGATAGTCTTGTGGCTCAGGTTAGCCTTCCAAGCCCTTCATGCCAAATACCTGATGTTCACATGGGTACTGACACACTTACTCCCAGTGAGGTAGAAGTAGTTAACTCCCTCCTACAAGAGAACTGTGATGTCTTTAGCACCACCTCTACCGACCTAGGAAGGTCTGATTTGATTACATAGCATACGGACATCCTCTACGTCCCTGTGTGTCAAAGAGCATACCGTACATCCCCTGTCCTTCGAAAGGAAATTGACAACCAAGTGCAGAAACTTCTTACAGATTTTGCATCGATTACAGACGTTTAAATTCAGTTACTATCAAAGATGCACACCCACTTCCACGTGTGGATTTACAGTTTAGATGCCCTTTCTGGGGCCACCTTGTTTAGCACTCTAGATTTGTCCAGTGGCTACTGGCAGATTCAGATGGACGATTCTAGCAAGGAGAAAACTGCCTTTACTACAGGTGATTCCCTCTATCATTTTAAGGTCATGCCCATGGGCCTTACTAATGCCCCCCCAACATTTCAGCGACTGATGGAGCTTGTTCTCCGTGGTCTCCATTGGTCCAATACTCTAGTATATCTTGATGACATAATAGTCTTTAGTAAGACCTTTACAGACCACATTCATGATCTCTCTGAAGTGTTTGGTAGGTTACGGCAAGCTGGCCTCAAACTCCATCCTCAAAAGTGTCAGTTTTTCAAGCAGTCTGTACTTTTCTAGGACATGTTGTTTCGAAGGATGGCATCCAACCAGACCCCAAAGTGACTGAGAAAGTACTGACCTGGCCTCGTCCGACTACACCTACAGAGGTTAGAGCTTTCATAGGCCTCTGTTCCTACTACCGGCGTTTTATCAAAGACTTTGCGGAAAAGGCAGCCCCCTTACATAATCTGACAAAGAAACATGCCAAATTTGCATGGAGTGAACAATGTGAGGACACTTTTCAGCATTTCAGACATGCTCTATCTTCTCCACCTATTCTCACCTACCCTGACTTTAGCAAGTCTTTTATTCTGTATACGGATGCATCTCACCATGCCCTTGGCTCCGTTCTTGCACAACAACAACAGGGTGTTGAGAAGGTAGTAGCCTATGCCAGTCATGTGCTAAGTGCAACAGAGCGCAACTGGTCCACTTTTGACAGAGAATGGTGGGCTATTGTTTGGTCTGTTAGACATTTTTCGCACTATTTGCAAGGGTGCCCCTTTGTAATTGTTACAGATCACCGCCCATTGTTGGGGTTAAAGAAAATGCCTATTGATCGAGATCCAACAGGTCGTAGGGCACGCTGGGCATTGGAGCTTGATATGTACAGTTGGGTCATAAAACACAGGAATGGTGCTAAGCACACAAATGCAGACTCACTATCTAGACGCCCGACTCAAAGTGATGCCACTCCTCAGCCTAATTCTAATACCTTGTTGTCAGGTGAGCCAGGATCTTCTGTAATCACAGCCCCTCTTACTGTGCACTCTGCCATAGACCTTTCTCAGACGTTGTCAGTCGATATAGCACAGTGTCAAAAAGATGATGTCACACTGAGGACAGTGAATGAGTGGTTGACGGAAGGAAGGAGACCTCCAGCTTGGGCACTAAAGAAAGGTTCGTCAGAGCTCAAAGTATACTGGCGACAGTTTGATAGACTGCATTTGCAGGATGGGAAAATCTACCGTTTTGCCTGTAACAAACCAAAAGAGCCACCTACTCTTCATGTAGTCATTCACAGCAAAGCTGTTGCTCAGGTGTTACAGTTTTTACATGGCCATTCCACTGTAGGTCACCTTGGACATAAAAAGACACTTGCAAGAGCTAGAGAGCACTTCTACTGGCCATACATGGCTAGAGACATAGAGAACTACTGCCAGCAGTGTGTCCCATGTCAGTCAAGATCTATGCCAGTCCCACATCGTGTAGCTCCCCTTCAGACTATTCATGCCGCTCATCCTTTTGAAAAAGTGGCAGCTGACATTACTAAGCTTCCTGTGTCACCGTCAGGCCATAAATATGTCCTTGTCCTCCAAGACTATTTCACAAAGTATGTGAATTTGTACCCTATGAAAGACCAAAGAGCTGTAACGGTTGCACAATGTATTTTTGAACAGTATGTCACGGAGCATGGTGTTCCTGAATATCTTCATACAGATCAAGGCACGTCAGTTTGAGGCAGACTTAATAAAGGAGTTGTGTTCCAAGTTGGGTGTCACCAAAACCAGAACTTCTCCTTATCATCCTGAGGGAGATGGTTTAATCGAAAGGTTCAATCGCACCCTAAAAGACCAGCTGAGCAAATGTCTGTACCAGCAAACAGAGCCATGGGATACCATGTTAAGGGCAGTACAGTTCTCTTATAATACTAGTGTACACAGCAGCACTGGATACACCCCTTTCTTCCTTGTTCATGGACGTGAAGCTAGACTTCCGGTGCATTTACTCTTTCCTTGTCCTACTGAAGCTTCTAGTGCTTCTGCCGCACCCCAGCAGAGTATGCTACGCCTGTCTACAGGAAATTGCAGTTCGCTTTCAAGTTCCGTCAGGAGAATCAGGAACATGCTCATGAGCAGCAAAAAGCACAATATGACAAAAAGGCGAAGTATACCACATACAATGTTGGAGACTTGGTTTGGTTAAATGATCCTGCTCATTCCCGATGTAAACTGGCCCCACGTTGGAAAGGACCCTACATTATAACAGGAAATGTTCAGACCAATGATGATCATTCTGTGCTGTATGCTATTAAGCCAAAAGGAATGCTTGCAAAGACAGCGCAAGTGGTACATCATAACCGTCTTAAACCTTACCTGTCTTCCACCTATCCGCTTGGACAAACAGACGCATCATCTCCCATATTACAGCCTGTTGAAAGGGAAGCACCCCCTAGTACTTCCAATTCTTCTACACTTGCTGCCCAGGAGAACTTGCCTTCTGTTGTCTTTACTGGTGAGGTTCCTAGTCAGAGTCCAGCTAGGTCTTTGCTTTTGGGAAGAAAATTTCAAGTTCTTTGTCTTAGAACCTTTGCTGTAGTTCACATACACACCCTGTATTATGTTTATTGAAAATTTGGGTTATATTGCAAGAATAACCTGCACATTGTTTTGTTTGGTTTAAGAACATTTGATACTTTTTGTATGTTGGAAATGTGGACGTTTCTTTTTCCAACAGGGTAACTAATGTGGGGTTGTTTGTTTAATATTCATTGTGTTCTATTTTTTCATGTTTCTGTTAAGGACTTTTATTTTGGTGTTATGCGTTCTCTGAAGGAGGAGGCTGGTGAGGTAAAAGGGAAACGCGGAGAGGAGATTTTTAGCGGGCTCGAGAGGCGAGTGTGGTTGTCCTCCCAAAGCTGGCTCAATAAAAATTACTAGTCGTCGGTATTTTCAAGTCCTTCGTCTTTATTTACACCAGCAGAAACCTCACGCCTTACACTACTTTTCCCTGCCTGATGTTTAAGGGAAGTTTTTCTTTTGGGATTACATTCAGACCTTACAATCAAGAAGTGTTTTTTTTTAGTTCCTTTGTGGCTGGTCCTCTAAGATGACTCTAAGATTGTACTCTTGGAATAATTTTTGTTCATCGTGAGTAAAAGAAACCTAAAGAGTCCTACTCAAAGCCTCTCGTTTGTTTCCTCCACAACTGGGTTACACCTGCTCCAGTGGTGCAGTGATAAGTGCCAAAGGTTAACTTACCGTGGACCTGAGTTTGATTTGTAATGGTCCCCTTTTCCTGCAGAATGGAATCCAGAAGCCCTGGTCTCTGCGTGTTCAGTCTTTCCTTTGCGTCTCGTTAAAATCACTAATATTAATCTTTTGGTTTTCCAATTATAGTACTGACCTTATACATAATTTTATCCAATCTTTTGTGGTTTTATATACATATATTAAGATGTAACTGCTGATCCTCTAGTTGTGATTAAATTTGGATCAATTTCACAATTCTCATCATAAAATTGCCTATATCAGTTGTTTCATTTTAAAGCATTAATGCAAACCTTAGTTTAACTAGGTCAAAAACAGCAGAAAGAGATTTTAACTCTGTAATTCAGTTTCTTCAATCCTTCCTGTGCATTTGAAGTGCAGGCCAGTCACACTTGATGATAATGTCAGTTTCATTGTTTACTTGTTTAAATGAATTTGTATAGTCATTAGACATGTGCACAGCAAACTAGAGGGCCCCAAGATTGTAACAATGCCAATGACCAGACGTAAGTATTTGTCCTAGGAGACCAGCTGCATTGCTGAATAGGTCTCAATTTTAAAATTTGTAATTCACTATTGTGTGTGTCACGCTCCACGGACTTCTGTGTTTATGTTTTCGCTTCATGCCATGTGCTCCTGTGCCCTGCCTTCCCTCTGTGTTAATTGTATCATTGTCATCAGCTGTGTGTCGTTTAATTTAGTCAATTACCCCGGTATTTAAGTCTTGTGTTTTGAGTTCTGTTTGTCCGAGCGTCAAGGTCCCTACCCGATGTCCCTACCTGTGTTTATCCTGCCTGCCTGTTCGACCTGCCTGCCTGTCTGCATATCTTTTATTTTGCCATTCTGGAATTAAACCCCTTTATTTTCATTTATTCTCGTTGTGTGCTCTCGTGCTTACCACACAACCGTGACAGAACGCTCGGACCACAAAAAATAAATAGCGCGTATTTTCCCCCTTATTTTTGTTTTTGTTTGTCATGTTTGCCCAGTTTAAAGATCCAAACTTCCTCATCCGCCTGCTGGAGCAGGGGATTGCTCTCTCGAGGACTATACAGAACTATTCCTCGAACTGGCCAACGACTTCGCTACCGGACTGCTCTCTGCTCGAACTCTATTTCCGCGGACTTAACACCTCCAGCCAAGCGCAGCTGTCCGGGAGCGGTCCTCGAGAGAGCCTCGCCGCGTCGTCCGAGTGGGTGCTGGTGTCCTGCAAATCTACAATGATGGTTGCGCCCGAGGACAACGACACCAGCCCCACTCCAGATCCAGAGCCCAACTCATCCCTTCACCGCATGGTTGAGCCCCAGCCTGAGCCCACCGCTGACACGGGGCGGAGTCGAGCGCGACCACGGACCCATCGCCAGAGAGAGCGACAGAGCCGTGGAGCGTAACAGGACCCGAGCCGTATACGTCAGACCAGGTGCGCGAGCCAGCAACGGAGCTCCCGCGGTGGAGACAGCCGACTGCGATGAGAGCGGCGGAGTGGGCGCGCCAGCTCCACCAGTGCCCGCGCCACGCGCGCTCTGTCCCGTTCCAGTGCCCGCGCCACGTGCGTTCTGTCCCGTTCCTGTGCCCGCGCCACGTGCGCTCCCTCCAGTGCCCGCGCCACGTGCGCTCCTCCAGTGCCCGCGCCCACGCGGCGCTCCGTCCCGTTCCAGTGCCCGCGCGCCGCGTGCGCTCCGTCCCGTTCCAGTGCCCGCGCCACGTGCGCTCTGTCCCGTTCAGTGCCCGCGCCACGCGCGTTCTGTCCCGTTCCTGTGCCCGCGCCACGTGGCGCTCCTCCAGTGCCCGCGCCCGCGTGCGCGCCTCCTCCAGTGCCCGCGCCACGTGCGCTCCGTCCCGTTCCAGTGCCCGCGCGCCGCGCGCTCCGTCCCGTTCCAGTGCCCGCGCCCGTGCGCGCCGTCCCGTTCCAGTGCCCGCGCCACGTGCGCTCTGTCCTTCAGTGCCCGCGCCGCGTGCGTTCTGTCCCGTTCCTGTGCCCGCGCCACGTGCGCTCCCTCCAGTGCCCGCGCCCACGCGGCGCTTCCTCCAGTGCCCGCGCCACGCGGCGCTCCGTCCCTGTTCCAGTGCCCGCGCCCGTGCGCTCCGTCCCGTTCCTGTGCCCGCGCCCGTGCGCTCCGTCCCGTTCCTGTGCCCGCGCCCGTGCGCTCCGTCCCGTTCCTGTGCCCGCGCGCCCGTGGCGCTCCGTCCCCTGTTCCTGTGCCCGCGCCCGTGCGCTCCTCCAGTGCCGCCTCAAGTTTTCCCACCTCCCACCCATGCCACACCACGTCGATGGATCCCAGCAGCCCCTGCGCTCATCCTCCGCAAACCATCTGGAGCTCGCCACGGTCTGCCGGTCTCCATCGCCATCGAGGTTGGAGGATCCCTCGCCTCACCGTCCTGCCTCCGAGACCCAGACTCCTCCTCGGCTCGTGACCCGTCGGCTCCCCTGGGCTCCTAGCTCCCTCCTCTACACCGTGGTCCGTCAGTCCACCAGCTCCACCAGGCTCCATCGTCCCTCCGGCTCCGCCTTGGTCTGTCGTCGACCATCCGTCACCTCGGGATTCCTCTCCTCCGGCTTCGCCTCGTCACTCCATCCCACCGGCTCTGTCAGGCTCCTCCTTCCCTCCAGCTTCACCTCAGTCCTCAGTCGCTCTGGCTCCGCCGCGTCCTTCCAGTCCCCGTCTCCGTGTCAGTCGCCGAAGCCTGCGGCGTCGCCTTGACCTCCAGCGCCTCGACGTCACCCTGGCTCTTCGGCTCTCCGTCTCCCACCTCAGTCTCCTCCACCACCTGCTCCGCCGCCGTCGGTCGGTCCCATGGAGTCGATGGCTGCTCCTCCTCCATGGCTCCTCCCTCCGTCGGCTCCACCTTGGACCACCATAGCTGGGCTCTGGATCTCCTCCTGCTCCGGACTCCTCCTGTCTCCTTCCTGGCTCCTTCCTCCGCCGGCCCCACCGTGGACCACCATAGCTGGGCTCTGGATCTCCTCCTGCTCCGGACTCCTCCTGTCTCCTCCCTGGCTCCTCCCTCCGTCTACACCTCCTTGGACCCTTCTGCCTTCTGCCTGCCCACTCCTGGGGATCCGTCCTCCACCACAACCTCCTCCCAAGACCCGGTATCCCCAAATCTTAGTCATTTTGGTTTTTGTTTGTTTTGTTTGTTACCCTTTAGGTGCGAGGACGCACCTTCCGGGAGGGGGTAATGTCACGTTCCCGGACTTCTGTGTTTATGTTTTCGTTTCATGCCATGTGCTCCCTGTGCCCTGCCTTCCTCTCTGTTAATTGTATCATTGTCATCAGCTGTGTGTCGTTTAATTTAGTCAATTACCCGTGTATTTAAGTCCTGTGTTTTGAGTTCTGTTTGTCCGAGCGTCAAGGTCCCTACCCAATGTCCCTACCTGTGTTTATCCTGCCTGCCTGTTCGACCTGCCTGCCTGTCTGTATATCTTTTATTTTACCATTCTGGAATTAAACCCCTTTATTTTCATTTATTCTCGTTGTGTGCTCTCGTGCTTACCACACAACCGTGACAGTGTGACTGTGGCCATGCAGGTTCTATGCACCTAACGTTATTCACATACAGTAAGTTCAAAAGACCACAAGATTTTAAACGTTTTAACGTTTTAAAATGAAATTAAAAATACATTTAATTTACCCTATGTGTTTGAAATTGTGTAATGTGATAAATTTGAATAATTTAGACCTGGAGGTTTCATGTTTAGTACCAGGTAAATGTGTCGAAAAATGTGTGTTTAGGAGATGGGTGATGTTTAGCCTTCCCTAATTTGTATTGCGTAATTTAGATCCAGTGCTACACTGGGAGGTCATGGACTTATTCATTCAGTGTTATGAGGTGTGAATGACCCCTTGTAGTGTCTCCACACCCATCTCCTTGGTGTAAGTTGGTGCAGGTGTGACCAGACCTCCCTGAGGAATTAATTCCCAGGGTTGACAAAAGTCAATCTGAAAAAGAAACAGACAAGAAACTTCCAATTGTTTAGCCTTTTACAAATTGCTTGAAGACTGGTGGGTCCTGGTTTTCCTGTAATGGCCATGGCCAAGCAGTTATTACTGGTGGTTACAATCTAGGATTGCATACCATCAGAAGCAAATTTGTTTTAGTTTACAAAGAGATATCACGGTCATGATCATGCTTTAAAACTACAAGGCTAAAATTAACAAAGTGCTAATGGTCAGATTGGTATAAATTTGACCACTTCCATCTCTGCAGTCCGTAAAGACTTCTGACTTTCTGCCTGACTTTTACATTACACACAACTTTAATAATTTGTCCAGAAAAATTAACTTTCTGATCAGATTTCATGTCTGCCTTCCTTTCCAGGGAGGAATGGTTTAGTTTGCTAGTACTTGCGCCACTGTGTTTGTGTTTTTTTCCTTGCAAGAAGCAAGACCAAGTTCATACCGTCCCTTGTTACTGGGTGGCAGATCAATCAACTCCAACTTAAAGCATCATTTTAGTTGGTAAATTCTGGACACATTATTTTTCTCATTGGAGATTTTTGCACTAACAAAGGATAAAGAAGTTTCTTCTCATTAGTTTTAGAATTCCTTTCATTTTCCTTTCTTACCAATATCTCTCCCCACTTTCTATTTCTCTCTTTCTCGTCTTTCAGCACTAACAGTGCTCCCAGATTTCCTACATGCACATTCCCTCTTTCTACATTCTTGATCCTTCTTCATACCCTTCTACAACTTTCTCTCCTCCTCTAAATTAGTGCCAAATCAGCCTGTGACTACAACCATGCTTGGTCATTGCAATATAATATATTATAAGCTTGTTATAATATCAATTATATTACATTAAAATAATATGAAATAAATTTTCTTTTACTTGTTTCTGGTGAGCCTCTTGCAACTTCAGAATGGCCGATAATCATTTCTCTAATCTTTTTGAAGATACACCCTTGGTTTGGCCCTATGGTCCCAGTAGTCTTGACACGTGCATGTGTGCATAGGCCATACTGGAAACATGGGTCAAACTGCTGCTCAATCTGAAGATTTTTGTGACTACAATTTGAAGTTGGGCACAATTTTCTTTAGTCTTGAGCTGCAATGTCACTAAGTGCATTCATTCAAGAATCCATTGAGGTGTGAGAAAGTTTGGGGTTGGGCAAACCCAGAGCAAATGCAAATGGAACAAACACATGTTTGTTTGATTCCTTTTGGTGCTGTTTGTCTAGCTTTCTGAAGACAATTTAAAGGTCCAAACTATACACTTCATTGTTAAGACTAATATTTGAAAAGATATGTCAAGCTGTATGTTGTGATTTAATTTGATTAATTTCTCCATCTCTCCTCAGGAGAGATAGTGAAATCTTTTGAATGGGTTTAGCCCTGGTTACAAGGCAAATTTTCCCAGATTCAAGTTCCCTTAAAATTCAGCACTTTTCATTGCTTTGCCTTGCCCAACTTTCAAAACTTTCACATCCACAAGGTTCTAGCGAGAGATTAATTGTCATGATTATCATCCTTTCTTTGCACTAAGTGTTTGCTTTTCAAATGTTGCAAAGCCAATAAACACTAGTACAAGGAACCCATTGAATTTGTTGCAATGTTTAGCCCTCGGTTAAGTATTAGATGATGTTCTTCCAACTTTGATAATCGCATCGAGATTCTTCATTCCTCAGCTACTCTGCTGCTATCTTTTCCCTGTGAATTTGTGTGGTTTTGTCTAATTCTTAGCCCCGCAGGATTTCTGCGTTCTCCGGTCTAACGATGAGTATTCTGACTCATTCCACAAATGTGTCTATATGGGGTGCATGTACACTTTCCCTTCACATTTCTAAAAGCCAAAAAAGAATTGACTTACCACAGCATCTGAAGAATAGGGAAGAAGCTCAAACCTCTTCTCGGAGCTCGTGCTGAAAAGACCTTCACCGACAGACAATAGGAGATCACTAGGGACTGTCACCAACTGTAAGGGTCCCCCTTTTCCTGCAGAATGGAGTCCAGAAGCCCTGGTCGAAGGTCAATGCGTGTTCGGTCTTTTCTTTGCGTCTCATTAAAAATCACTAATTTATTAATGTTTTGGTTTTCCAATTATAGTACTGACCTTATACATAATTTTATCTGACTCCAATATTTCGTGATTTTATACATAATTATTAAAATGTAACTGCTGATCCCTCTAGTTGTGATTAAATTTGGATCATTAATTAACTATAATATTTCCTAGTTTCGACTTATCGTTCGTTAGGAGTCTGGGTCGCTTAGAGACCTTGTTTTGCCAGAACAGACTCACGACACATCTGGTCTAGTCCAGGTCTTAGTCAGAGGCTACCCGTAGATCGCTTACCTTAATGCAGCCAAATCCTTGATAGACTCAAAAGAGTAATTTTTATGTGTTCTCTAAGTAATAGCATGCTAAGCCAGTTTGGTGGCCAGAAGTGAAGATCTCAAGACTGCTCCATCCATCGATCATTGATCTGACTCACCCTAGCACGGCAACAATGAGGAAAACCTCAGAAGTCACTAACCTACTAGAAAAGTTATTTCAGACAAGATTAATGTTTATTTTGCCAGGCAGGAATAGTTTCCAAATTGGTATAATTGATATACATTTCAGAGACCCTTTTCCATAATATAAGTGATTACGGTGAAATTGAGACCAATTTAATCGCACTGAGACCTTTCAAATGAGACCAAACATGAGAGTGAAGAACAATAGGTTCACAAGACACATGACATATAATGCCTTATTCCTAATTAACTTTAAACCAAGTCTTTTGGGCAGAAGGAGGAGAAGCAGGAAGAGCAGAGGTGAGGAGGGTGTCATAAACACAACAGGGGTTGGTGTTGTTTACACTCTTTTTGAAGTCCTTTTGTTTTTGGATATCCCTTCTCAGATTAGTCTTATTGCATTTACAGGGTTTGATTCACCTCACAGATTCCCCGGAATCATAACAGTAGGACTGAACCATGGATACAACCCCGGCAGAGGAAACTCAAACTTTGTCAAATGCAGAGCGCATCCTTGTTGCTTTTTCAAGCCAGGCAGCCACCAAGGAATGGTCCTTGCACAAGAAGAAGCATCAGTTTCTAAACTAGGCCAGGCAATCTCAGAGATTCTACAATATCTTCAGTCTCTTTCAAACCCGCAGCGGGAAACCGAGGCCCAACCCCAAGCTCCCGTATCACCACCCAACCCTACAAAACTCTGACATTCACCTGCCTCATCCTGAGAGGTATGATGGAAGCCCTGGCAGATGTAAGGGCTTCTTCACACAGTGTTCATTGCACTTTGAACTGCAGCCAAGCAAATTCCCAACCGCTCGTAGCAAGGTGGCTTATGTTATTACTCTTTTATCTGGGAAAGCCCTTGCCCGGGCAACTGCCTTGTGGCAACAGCTTCCACAACCAGCACTTTGTTCAGATTACAGTGGCTGTACATTCTCCTTGTTCTCCTTGTTGACTACTGCGGTGTTTCTTCATCTGTGATCTCATTCAAGACAGAAACATGCTCTAGACGCTTCCAGAAAATCAACGTTTTCTTCAATGAGTTCAACAGTTCAGAACATTGGGCTTTTGTAAAGATAGTCTATGCAGGACTTTCTCACTTTGCCAATCTATTTGAATCTATTTCACCAGAAGTACTTTATCCTTGTCACCAAAAGTGTAAAAAATGGAGGCAAGGCAATGCTTGACAATAATTCATTAATCTAACACATTTTTGATTTAGGGTTGAATTCCTTCCCATTTAATCTTATAAAAACGCTGTAGTATACTCCTTTACAAATTTTTTTTTTTATGATGTTTTTCCTTGTAATCAGAACCGGTTTATCTGGATGAGCCGCAGATTCTCAGGTTACAGGTTTAATAGTCCTTCATTTCACCAGATCACTTTCACTTTGACGAGGCAGAGATGATCGTAACTTCAGCTGAACATGGATCTGCTTATGATCATTTTAGTGACTGTGATTCCAGTATTATCAGATGGTATGTACGTTATTTTCCTCTTCAAGTTAATTCTAAATCTTTGCATGCACACAGTGTCAGTTAAAGTTTTGGGCACATTTGACTGAACTTATGTGGCTTGTGATCTTTAAAATACTTTTTGCTGTAGAGTCTTCTGCTTAAATGCTTGAAATGAGTTTGTGCCTATATACGGATTATATTACAGAATACTTAACTAAAATATACATTTTATTATTATTTTCTTTTTTATGTGTAAAATCTCTGTGTTTTAGTAGGCTATATTTAGGAGCACCTTAAGATGAGTCTCCTGCTTTATTAATCAAGTTAAACGTGATCTTGCTTGATGTCTTACACTTTCAACAGTTTCATTGTTTGAGTTACTTGAGATAATGATGATAAGATATGTACCTACAGCCTTTATTCAGATGTATTTTTTTAATTGCTTTTAGTAGTCAGGCAGATGTTGATTTCTGCTCCTTGCGGTTATTATATCTGCAAACACATGAAGCTGGTGATACTTTTGTTGTTTTGTTGTCTTCTGGTTGTAGCCTTGTATTATATTATATTGTATTAAAAATAGTTTTAACTGAAAGGGAAACCAGAGCTTGATTTAATTTGGAGTTAATTTGACAAGCATTTTCTTTAGAGATGCTTTTAATTTTTTCAACTTAATCAGAACCGGTTTGTCTTGATTAGTTTCTTAGTAAACTAAAACAGGTTTTGGCACATCCAGATGCACCACAATGTCTTATTAAACATTCGTTTGACTTTGAAGAGCAAAAGGCTAAACTTATATTTGTGTTAGTTACCATTATTATTAAAATGGTTTGTACATAATTGGTTCAATTTAATCTAAAGCAAGTGAAAAAGGGAACACAACAAAATAAAAGGCACAAATGTTTTTTTTTTTGAAGTTTAAATTTTAATTAAGAATATTTCTGTGGATGAGCTGGAGCAGAGAGTACAGGAAGATTGGTTTAAATGCTTCCCATGATGCACCTCTTGAAACTGAAGATGTTTAGATTTGGTTTAATGTTGGTTTGGTAACATTCATGTCAGATATTATCATGTTGAGGTGTGTCAGTCTCTGTTGTACTTTGACTTGTTAATCGGGTAGTATTTCCTGGTTACCTGATTTGACCCAGAGTTTACAACAAAGAAAGTGAAAGAGTTTTGCTTGTGAAGTGGAAAAACAACAAACAGAAGTGAATTTGACAAAATTATAGGGATTTGTATATTTGATGTAATCCCTTTTGCTGGACAGGTTAAGAACAAATCAATGCTAAATATCTCACACTTGTGATAGTGTTGAGTTTCTCTCATTTTGTGTTTTTGATAAAACACACTGCAATTTCAGGAATTTGTTTTTCCACAAAGCTTTTGAGTCTCTCTCTCTCTCTCTCTCTCTCTCTCTCTCTCTC
Organism: Puntigrus tetrazona; assembly: GCF_018831695.1. Lineage (NCBI taxonomy): Eukaryota > Metazoa > Chordata > Actinopteri > Cypriniformes > Cyprinidae > Puntigrus > Puntigrus tetrazona. The sequence continues at coordinate 745,483 of NC_056701.1, forward strand.
ACACACACACACACACACACACACACACACACAAACAAACAAATCAGTGTCAAGGTCAAAACTTCAGAGTTTACTCAAGGTTTATGTTGAATACAAGAAATAATACAGATGTAATTTTTATTGGTTTTTGACTACAAAACAATGTTTATAAAACTTTTCTCTTCCGCTTCCTCTTTCTCTGGGGAAAAACAGGGTTGACTGTGCATGGTCCGTCTGGTCCTGTGGTTGCTCCTCTGGGATCTTCAGTGGTTCTTCTCTGTTCTGTTGATGAATCTTTACCAATAAAGGATCTGGAGGTGGAGTGGAAGAGAACACACTCAGAGACTTTAGTTCATCTGTATCAGGACGGAGAGAGTCGAGCAGAAGCCCAGCAGCAGGATTATCAGGACAGAGCTCATTTCTTCACTGATCAGATTCAACATGGAAACTTCTCTCTCCGTCTGGATGATCTGAGATCTGAAGATGAGGACAGTACACATGTACAGTTCACGGTCAGCGGGAGTCTGGAGAAACTATGGTTGAAATAAAGGTTGATGTTGGTGAGTAATGATCACATTTCTTTACGTAGTTTTCTCTGTGGTTTCACAGGAAGTACTTAGTGAAGGTTTACACTGTTTGTGTTTCAGAGCGTTTGAGAGTGTCAGGATCGAGTCGCTCTGTATCAGTGTCTGTGGGTGAAGACGTCACTCTGAACTGCTTTGTTGACTCTAACATCACACTTCAAGACATTGAAGAGGTTTCATGGAGGAAAACAGATGAGGATATTATGGTTCTGCTCTACCAAGAGCATACGGCTTTACCAGAGGCATCAAACGAGCGATACAGAGACAGGGTTGAGTTCTTCAGTGATGAAATCTCCAAATTAAACTTCTCTCTCAGACTGAAGAGTGTCAGAACTGAAGATAAAGGAGTTTATATGTGTGAGGTGTTAGCTGGAGGACTTTCAGGCAATACTACTGTAGAACTACAGAGACTGGGTGAGTCATAAAAAAATTCATTAAGATTACAGATTTTGCAGCAAAGTGACTTTGATTTATTTCAATAAATAAAACTGCTTTATAGGTAATAATTAAGTGGCCGTCATTTGCCATGTTATAGACAAGTTAATTTGCAGCGCAATATTTGACTCCAAGGGGTAAAACCGACGTTTTTTTTTTTTTGCCAGTTATGGCTTGTTAGTGCTAACATTCTGCTCACTTCAAAACAGACACAGAGATTGTGTCAGACTCATTGCAGAGAAATATAATGTAGTGATTCAATTCAATTCAATTCAAGTTTATTTGTATAGCGCTTTTTACAATGGCTATTGTTCCAAAGCAGCTTCACAAAAGCAAATTATTACAAGACAAAAGCAAATCGTTCCACAGACATAAGCAAGTCACCACACAACAGGATGCGTTACAAAACAGCTGGATGAATTACAATGTAGAAAGTCCAAGATAGATTTAGTCCAGACAGAAGGTTGAGTTTTCCTCGACGTCATCGCAGGAAGGTCATCTCCTCACTGGGTCCACTGGAGAGGCTCGGTACCTAGATGCCTCGGGATGTACATCCCGAGGTGGAGACAAAAGGATAATTAGAGTAGCGGCCATTCATACTATTGGGAATCACGATGTACTGTAGCATAGGTTTCTGTTAATCTTTACGAGTATGCTTTGCTAAAAAAGATATGTCTTTAGCCTAGACTTAAACTGAGAGAGTGTGTCTGATCCCGAACATTTGCAGGATGGTTATTCCAGAGTTTGGGTGCCAAATGTGAAAACGCGACCACCTTTAGTAGACTTTGCTATACGAGGAACTACCAGGAGCCCTGAGTTTTGAGATCTTAGAGAGCGTGACGGGTTGTAGCGAGACAGAAGGCTGGTCAGATAAATGGGGCTAAACCATTTAGAGCCTTGTAGGTCAGTAACAGTACTTTGTAATCAATCCGGAAATGAACAGGCAGCCAGTGCAGGAGGATAAAACTGGGGTTATGTGATCATATTTCCTTGTCCTGGTAAGAACTCGAGCGGCTGCGTTCTGCACTAACTGAAGCTTGTTTATTGAAGATGCTGGACAACCAGCGAGCAGGGCATTACAGTAATCCAGTCTAGATGTCATGAATGCATGAACTAGCTTTTCTGCATCTGAGAGAGAGAGCATGTGTCTGAGTTTAGCAATATTTCTAAGATGAAAGTAGGCAGATTTTGTAACATGAGTGATATGGTGTTCGAAGGACAGGTTGCTGTCCAATATCACACCCAAGTCTTTAACTGTCGGAGTAACGTTTATATCACATCCATCTAATTGTAGTTTGAGCTCAGAAATTTGCTGCAAACATGAATTTGGTCCGATAAGGAGCACCTCTGTTTTATTAGAGTTTAATAGAAGAAAATTTCTAGTCATCCAGTCTTTTATGTCTTTAACACACTCTGTTAATTTAGACATTTCTGATAACTTATCAGGCTTAGATGAAATGTATAGCTGTGTGTCATCTGCATAACAGTGGAAATTAACCCTGTGCTTCCTAATAATGTTCCCCAGGGGCAGCATGTATATAGAGAACAGTAAGGGGCCTAGAACTGATCCTTGAGGCACACCACACTTTACGGGCATTGTAGTAGAGCGGTCTCCGTTTATATCTACAAATTGATAACGGTCTGATAGGTATGATTTAAACCACTTTAAAGCCTGTCCCTGTACACCAGCGGTGTTTAAACGCTCAGGAGAATATTATGATCTATAGTGTCAAATGCAGCAGTGAGATCCAATAAAGCGAGTAGCGAGACGCAGCCTCGGTCGGAGGATAAGAGCAGGTCATTAGTGATTTTAACTAATGCGGTTTCTGTGCTATGGTGCGGTCTAAAACCTGACTGAAACTCCTCATAGACATCATTCATCTGTAAGAAGGAGCATAGCTGCGCTGACACAACTTTTTCTAATATTTTTGATATAAATGGGAGATTTGATATCGGTCTGTAATTAGATAGTTCATTAGGATCAAGTTGTGGTTTTTGATCATAGGCTTAATAATTGCTAATTTGAATGGGTTGGGTACGTGACCTAACGATAGGGAGGAGTTAATAATATTTAGAAGAGGCTCACCAGCTGCTGGTAATATATCTTTCAGAAATTTAGTTGGAATAGGATCTAATACACATGTGGCAGATTTAGACTTAGTGATTAGTTTATTGAACTCTTCCTGTCCTATGGTTGCAAAACACTGTAACTGAATTTGCTGGGTACTGAGTGAGGCTGGACTATAGGACAAAGTTAAGGGTTGATTTTCTGTTATTTTAAGTCTGATATTATCTATTTTATTAGTGAAGAATTGTATGAAGTCATTGCTACTTAACTGAGAGGGTGTGCAGCGTTCTGTTGCTGACCGATCATTTGTTAATCTAGCCACTGTGCTAAATAAAAATCTCGGATTGTTTTGGTTGCTTTCAATGAGTTTACGGAGGTGCTCGGCTCTGGCTGCTTTTAGTGACTGTCTGTAAGTGCACATAATGTCCTTGTAGGCAATTCTAAAAACCTCTAGCTTAGTCTTTCTCCACTTACGTTCTAGTGAACGAGTAGCTGTTTTTAGAGAGTGTGTATGACTATTGTACCATGGTACACTTTTATTCTCTCTAATCTGTTTTAACTTGATGGGAGCGACAGTATCTAATGTGCGAGTGAAGATACTGCACATACTGCTGGTCATTTGCTCAAGATCATCTGCTTTCTCAGGTTTGCGGAGCAGGTCGGATAGATCTGGTAGGTTATTTGTGAATTTATCTACAGTGGTTGGGATAATGGTTCTACCCAGTTGGTAACGTTAGTGATCTCTACAGTATTTTATTAATAACAGTCGTGGGGCAGTGTTAACAAGTTAACACTTATCACTATTATCTCCCAATATTACAGCAATCCTGTCACTTTTACAAAACAAAAAATTTGCAGTGACCTGGCTGACAAAACCAATAAAAACCAGAGAAATCTGCTACAAATACAATTACAAACCATCCCATTTTAATCATGACATACTGGTTTCCTGTAGTGCATTTGCATTATAACTAGTGAAACCATCACAAATTATGCAATGGTTTCTATTTTTCAGCAGAGGATTAAAATAAAAGCATCACTGTATGATCTAAAATCTGCATAAAAAGTGCTGAATTCGGACTGTAGGTGATGGGAGGTGTTGAGACTATTTCACTCAAACGGCTCTTTAGGAAGGATCAATTCAAGGCGAAATAAAACACAAGACAAGTTTTAGAATTTTAGCTTGCAAGGATTGCGCTGTCGGTTGCAAGCGGGGAAAAGCAGGTTTCTCCTTAACCTCCCTTTTGCCTCCAGACGGATCCCAGTCTGCCGAGACCGGGGCCGGGCAGGCCTTTGCCTCCCTGCCTCCCTGCCTGCTTTTTGCCTCCGTTTCCCTGCTTTTGCCTCCGAAGCTCAGATAGCAAGTCACTTTATTTATAGAGGAAAGGACAGAGCAAGATAAGTAAAAGCAACAGGCAAAACAAAGACTTCAGACATGTTCGTCACATAAGTTATGACTAGTCACATATTTTTTTGTGCGTCAGAATCTTCATTCCCTCAGATTCCCCTGGCGCCCATACCAGTCTAAGATACTATATAGAGGCCATGTCATGTCATGACCTAGAACAAGACGTGTTATACCAGATGGAAGCTGAAACTGAAGGATCAAAGTTGCATAATGTCAATACATAACTCTAACAGGAGGAGCTTACGACAGACACAGTGGGTGTAGTGTCAGGCCTTGGAGAGGCTTTTATTAATAAAAATACAAAATAAAGTGTCCAGGGAAAGGGAAGTGTTCAAAATAAATGGTGGAACTGGTGTCATCGTCGTGCTGCTGCAGGGAAGGGTCCAGATAAGGGGCAGAGTCCGCGGCCACACATGCTCCCCTCTCTGGTCCGGTAGCTTCCTCTGAATGGCAGTCCGACGGCCTACTTCTCTGGCGACGTGGGATTCCCTTAACACACCCTTCCTGGACCCACGAGGACACCAGCGTGCATGCACGGTGGAAGAGACCGATCTCGAGGAGTGGTGCTCTCGGCATTTAACAGCGGTGGTGACGAGGCTCGATCCACTTCAAGTGTGCCAGACCTGTCCAATACCTGTCCCCACTCCCATCGGGAGCCTGGTGAAGGGCGCCAAATAAGGAATGGGATGATGATGACAATCAAGGGGGAGGGGCAGCCGACTCGTCACATTCCCCTCCCCAATCGTCAACCCCGTCAAGCGGTCACCGCCCATACAGGAGTGCTACCTTCCTCAACCAGGCTGCAGCAGTCGGAGTGGGCGGAGCAGGGATTCCTCTATGGGCAACTTCCTCTCGCACCGGGACAGAGAAACCAGGAATTAGTCGACAAGCTCAACGAGCCACCGGCTAAATGGCAGCAAAAGCAAATGTCACTTACCCTTACCCCCTTCTGGTGGCTGGGAGCAAGTCTCCGTCATTCCTCCATTCCAGCTTGGGTTATCCCAGGCTTTTGAGCGAGAGAGGGTGACATCATGGGTTTTACCCATCTGTGCTGTCTAAGCTCCGCCTTGCCCACATTCTCCACCAGTGTGACGGGGTGAAGAATCACATGACAAGGAGAGCTTAAAAATAAAGACCCCAGAGGGTGTCCAGTGCTTCAAAGTGCTCAGTCTTTTGGTCTCCTTGGTGCAGTGGGTCCAGGTGTGCTCTGTGAGGCGGTAGGTCACACGCTGCTATCTGGAAAAGTGAAAGAAACAGAAAATTAGTGTCGAGGCTCAACTGCAGTTCTGCCACTTGTGGCTTTATAGCCCAGGCTTGATGAGCTGCAGGTGTGACCGATCGCCTTGTGATGAGTGCAGCCGGGTGTACGGCATTGGTTGCCAAGGTGACACTGATCAGTCCTCGGGAAGCTCGTCACACTACAATCTAAAAACCTGGAGAATTTTTTTAACAAATTCTTCAACTTGAGTGTATGTATGTATGTGTGTGTGTGTGTGTGTGTGTGTGTGTGTGTGTGTGTGTGTGTGTGTGTTATATTAATCAGACTAGTAATTTTACTGTAGTGCTATAGGCTACATGCTGTGTAAAGCAAACTAGCCTGGGCTGGTTGGTTGGTTTAAGCTGGTCTCCCGGACTGGTCTTAAATAGTTTAAGCTGGTTGGCAAGCTGGTTTTAGAGGGGTTGTGGTCACTCTCCAGCTGGTTAGGCTGGTCAGACCAAATAAAACAAGTTACTTTCAGCTTAAACCAGCTAAGACCAGCTAACCACCCTGCAGAATTTGCTGACGACACTGTCGTGGTGGGCCTGATCTCCAACAACGATGAGATGGCCTACCTTCAGGAGATCAACAACCTGGAGAGATGGTGTCAGGAGAACAATCTGCTCCTGAACGTCAGCAAAACAAAGGAGTTAATAGTGGACTTCAGCACGAAGCAGGTGCGCTCTTACCATCCCATCAAGATCGACGGGACCCCAGTGGAGAGAGTGGACAGTTTCCGGACCTGGGTGTTCACATCACGCAGGACCTGTCTTGGTCCTGTCACATCAACACCCTGGTGAAGAAGGCCCGGCAGCGTCTATACCATCTGAGGCGCTTAAGGGACTTCAGACTCCCATCTCAGGTGCTCAGGAACTTTTACACCTGCACCATCGAGAGTGTCCTGACGGGAAACATCACCTCCTGGTTTGGAAACAGCACCATGCAGGACAGGTGAGCCCTTCAGAAGGTGGTGCGGTCAGCTGAGCGCACCATCCGCACTGAGCTCCCTGTACTGCAGCACATCTACAACAAGCGGTGCTGTACCAGGGCCAGGAAGATCGTGGAAGACCTCAGCCATCCCAACAATGGACTATTTTCTCTGCTGCGTTCAGGAAAGCGCTTTCGTTCCCTGAAGGCAAACACAGAGAGAATGAGGAGGAGCTTCTTCCATTCGGAGTCTGAACCAGAGAACACCCAGTACCTAATCACCGGGATTCCCATGTTCACCCCTCTTTCCCAGATACTCGCCACTTACTTTGGACAATTGCACTAGCCACTTTGCACTGGACATTCGCACAGCCACTTTTACATTTTACACTTTATATTTTATATTCTACACTTTATTTACACTTTATTTTTATACTTTACTTTGCACACTTCTTTTTATACATATTTTTATACATATTTTTTTATATTTTATATTTATATATATTTAAATTCTGTTTTCTATTTTGATGCTGGACGGTTGTAAAGAACATTTCACTGCATGTCGTACCATGTATGTATGTGTATGTGACAAATAAAATTTGAATTTGAATTTGAATTTGAGAACACATCCTTGGAAAATGGCTCTTGTTTGTCACTCTACTTTATAAGACACAGCACTGCCTCAAGTACCCTATTGCTTTTGTAAAACTTACCACACAAAATATTAAATGTATTGAAATGTTACTTTTTGAAGCAAGTTCTTTAAATGCAAAAAAATAGTCCCTGGAAGCAAAAAACACAAGAGAATGTTCTGAACATGTCTCTCATCTAATGATAAATTTTATGATACAAAAAATCTGCATGTAAAACGTTTAATACACACGTAGCTGTGCTTACACTATGGTAATTTCCCAGCATTGACAACTCGGATACTTAACCAGAAGAGCAAAACCGATGGTTATTTTTATCAGCTACAGCTCATTATCACACAAATCAGATGAAATAGTGTCTTAAATAATATGCAACAAAAATTAGCAACAAAAAAAAACAGTGGAAAGCAATGGAATATCCCCTTATTATTTCAGCAAGTGTGTGTTCCTACTTGAATATATTCAAGAAACATGCATATCAATAACACTGTCCATAACCATGTTTTCAGGGTTATCAGTTTTACATACTGGTGTTGATTCTCTGTGTTTCTGCATCTGGGTCTGCTCTTCTGCTTGTCTGCCTCATCTACTGCAGATCATCTACTAAAGGTAGAGATATAACAGGAACAAGTTTAATTTGAAGCGAATAATTAAATTAATCAAAAGGTGTCTGTTGACGATGAGTATGATTTACATCTGTATTTAGTGTGATTAAAAACTTTGTGTGATTGCCTCAACAATTAACGTACGTTTGAAGTGAAATATCTTTTAATGTTTCAGGTTTCATTGTACAGAATCTTTCTAACCGTGATGTTCATCTGGGAGGTTCAGCACTTTTGGCCTGTCATGTTCCTCCACACTTAGTAACTGCAGATCTTAAGGTGGAGTGGAGAAGAAGAAACTCACAGACTCTGGTTCATCTGTATCCAGATGGAGAGGGTCAAGCAGAGGATTATAAAAACAGAGCTCATTTCTTTAATGATCAGACCCAACATGGAAACTTCTCGCTCCATCTGAAAAATCTGAAAGCTGAAGATGAGGACAGTACACGTGTACAGTTTACAGCAAGAGAGATTGTGTGTTTTCAGTCGAGACAAAACTGTCTCTGGGTAAGTGAACAGATACAAACAAATCAAACTTGATTTCTTATAGTAAACAGTAAACTACATGACATAACTACAGTAATACTGTAATACTGCTAATAGTAGTAGTTTACTGTTGACTATTAAGAATCAAGATTTTATATATATAACACTTTTTAAATGTTTATACAGTATTTGCAGGTTATTAGTATTTATGCAAAAAAAAACCTTAAACACTATAGTGTACTGAAAACTGAACAATAAATAAATAAAAATAATTAAGAGTTATTAGATAATTAGTAAATATAGCGTTTTGAATGATCGACAAGCTGTTTTGCAAGTGTGGTGTTTTATTTTATTTCTTTATCATTATTATTATTTTCACATGAAAACATGTTTCTGTTTTTATAGATCTCTTTACGAGTGGTAAAGTCATTTCTCAGGAGGTTCAGTGGATTTGGTCTGTCAGGTGGACCGGCGCTTCTTAAAGAACAGTCTGAAGGTGGAGTGGAGAAGAGACGAGACTCTGGTTCATCTGTATGAAGACGGCAAGAGTCGACCAGAAAAACAGCACAAGGATTATCACAAAAGAGCTCATTTCTTAAACAAGAACATTACAGATGGAAACTTCTCCCTCCGGCTGAAAAACCTGAGAACTGAAGATGAAGGGGTTACACATGTAACGTTTACAGCGACCAGGAGTGTGTGTGTTCAGTCAGAAAAGAGCTGAAACTGAGTAAGTAAAAAAATGACGAATAAAACAAACCTCTTATTTCTCTGATTAATGTACTAAACCAGAATTTTGATTAGTTTGGTTTGTAAATGAAAGTCAGTAAATAAAGTACACTATAAAAGCTCCAAGCAGATAATTTCTGTAGAAAAAATGTGCAAGGATTTATTGTTTAGTAGAAAATCTGAACTCAGTCTTCTATAGGATGTGTGTCATTATTTGTAGTAATATTCAATCAGTCAATCAATCAATCATTTTTATTTATATAGCGCTTTTAACAACACAGGTTGCATCAAAGCACTGTACAATATAATGTAGAAGAGTACAATGACAGGGATGTATAATGACGAGAGTGACCAATTTCTTATTAAATGCAGAGACGGTCTCTGTAGTCAATTCAACGATAATCACTAGAAGTTAAGTGTCCCCAACAAAGCAAGCCAGAGGCGACAGCGGCAAGGAAACAAAACCCCATGCATACAGAATGGAGAAAAAAAAACCTTGGGAGAAACCAGACTCAGTTGGGGTCAGTTCTCCTCTGACCGGACACCCAGCACTTAACTTCCAGTTCAATTTTAAACGCTGCTGTGTCAAGTAGTGTAAATTTCTTAGTGTGTGCGTGTGTGTGTGTTTGCATCAGGAACTGGTGATTGGTCCACGGGCGCATCTAGGTGTTCTGGTCTCTGGTGAACATAATCTCTGGGTGCTGATCCACCATCTAGTCTGGATACAAACTGTGAAAACGGATTGAGAAAGAGACAGGACTAATATTAGCGTAGATGCCATTCTTTTCACGATGTCACAAGTACATCGTATTGTAGGAGATAGTGTTCCCGTTCCAGCAAATCTAAAAATCCTTTAACGGATTTGAATAATAAAAAGTGTGTTGGTGTGTTATGTGTAGGCTAAGTTAAAAGATGTGTCTTTAATCTAGATTTAAACTGGCAGAGTGTGTCTGCTTCCCGAACAGAGTTAGGGAGATTGTTCCAGTTTTTGATTGTTGAGTTTAGGTGCTAGATAGGAAAAGGATCTGCCGCCCGCAATTGATTTTGATATTCTAGGTATTATCAAATGGCCAGAGTTTTGAGAGCGCAGCGGACGTGCAGGACTATAATGTGATAAGAGCTCGCTCAAGTATTGAGAGCTAAACCATTCAGGGCTTTATAGGTAATTAATAAGATTTTAAAATCTATCCGATGTTTGATAGGGAGCCAGTGCAGTGTTGACAGAACCGGGCTAATATGATCATACTTCCTAGTTCTTGTAAGGAGAAGAGCGGAAGCCGACTCGATTCCTTTGCAGATGTTTATTAGAAACACACACACAGATGAGAATGGTCAAAGACAAGCAAGGGTTGGCAACAGTAATATCAGTCCGGAAGGCAAACATACACAAAGGGATATCCGTGGGCAAAGTCGATGGAAGGCAAAGGTCAATAACAAAGTTCAATAGAGATCGGTTACCGTAACAAATAAGGAAGATCTGTGAAGCCGTGAGTCGATAAAGCAAGCAATGGTCATACACAATGATAGTCAATAGCACAATGGGTAAACGCTTAGGTAAGGCAGACAGGCTGGCAATACTTCGCGTAGAGCACATGGTGCTCTACGGTTAAATAGCATCAAACAGGAAGTGGTGATAGAGGAGCGGCTCGAGTCAGTAATCGGGAGAGGGCTCCTCTGCTGGCTGGATGTTACAGTTCTAGTAAGGACTCTGGCTGCTGCGTTTTGGACTAGCTTAAGTTTGTTTATTAAGCGTGCAGAACAACCACCCAATAAAGCATTACAATAATCTAACCTCGAGGTCATAAACGCATTAATTAATATTTCTGCATTAGAGGTTGAAAGCATAGGTCGTAATTTAGATATATTTTTAAGATGGAAAAACGCAGTTTTACAGATGCTAGAAACATGATTTTCGAAGGAAAGATTGCTGTCAAACAGCACACCTAGGTTCCTAACTGATGATGAAGAATTAACAGAGCAGCTATCAAGTGATAGACTGTGTTCTAGATTATTATATGTGGGGTTTTTAGGTCTGATTATTAGTACCTCTGTTTTTTTCAGAATTTAGCATTAAGAAGTTACTCATCATCCAGCTTTTTATATCGACTATGCATTCTGTTAGATTCTCAATTTGGTGTGTATCACCAGGCTGCGCTGAAATATAGAGCTGAGTATCATCAGCATAGCAGTGAAAGCTAACACCATGACTCCTGATAATATCTCCCAGAGGTAACATGTACAGGTTGAAAAGTAACGGTCCTAGCACTGAGCCTTGAGGAACTCCATATTTCACTTTTGAGCGATATGATACCTCCTCATTTATTGCTACAAACTGATAGCGGTCAGATAGATATGATTTAAACCATGCTAAGGCACTTCCTTTAATGCCAACATAGTTTTCTAGTCTATCCAAGAGAATGTTGTGATTGATAGTATCGAATGCTGCGCTAAGATCTAATAGCACTAATAACGAGATAAAACCATGATCCGATGATAGAAGCAGGTCATTAGTAACTCTAATGAGAGCAGTCTCAGTACTATAGTACGGTCTAAAACCTGATTGGAAATCCTCACAGACACCATTTTTTCTAAAAAGAAATACAGTTGTGAGGATACTACCTTTCTAGTATCTTTGACAGAAAAGGGAGATTAGAGATTGGTCTGTTGGGATCAAGATGTGGTTTCTTAATAAGAGGCTTAACTACAGCCAGTTTGAAGGTTTTGGGAACATATCCTAATGACAGTGATGAATTAATAATGTTCAAAATAGGATCTATGACTTCTGGAAGCAAATCTTTTAATAGTTTAGATGGAATAGGGTCTAACATACATGTTGCTGGTTTAGATGATTTAACAAGTTTGTTCAAGTCTTCTCCTATTGTAATGAAGAGTCATAGGCGGTTGGATCCATGTGCGACAGGGTTTAATCGTAGTCAAACAGGCGAGGTCAAACAGGAGCAAACAGAGCAACAAGGGAGATCCAGAAGACAAAACAATAACAGGCGATAGGTCAGTAGGCAGGCAGAGAACAATCACAGAAACGTATATCACGGTCAAGGTCGGCAACAGATAATCAAAACAAGAATAAACGCTCGGAATTGCTGTGTAGACAAACAAGACTTCACGAAGAGTGATCATGGGAAGTTCATTATAAAGGTTGGGAGTGATGAGAAACACCTGGTGGCTCTAATCAGCCCAAGGTACGGGGTTGTGGGAAATTGAGTCCTTTGATGATCAGTACTCCGGTGAGAGCTCCCTCCGGTGGGGGTCGGAGAGTGCCACAGAGGTGCTGTTCGTGACAGAGCCCCCTGCGAGCGGCTCGAAGCGAGGAGTGATTCGACGCCGAGGTCTTCCACGGGGTCTGGGAGCAGGTTTGTCGGGATGGTCATGGTGAAAGGTGGCAGTGAGCGCAGGATCGAGAATGTCTCGAGCAGGTATCCAAGTCCTCTCCTCGGGTCCATAGCCTTCCCAATCAATGAGGTACTGTAATTCCCTGCCTCGGCGTCGTGAATCCAGGATTTCTCGAACCTGGTAGGCCTCCTCGCCGTCGATGATTAAGGGAGGGGCGTCGTTGGCAGCGACCTCATCCTGGTCCCTCTCTCCTCCCGGGCCACCGGCGGGTTTGAGCAACGAGACGTGGAAAGTAGAAGTAATGCGGTAATTAGCAGGGAGATCAAACAGTAAGAAACTGGAGTGATTTGAGAAATGATTTTGAAAGGACCCACGTACCTTGGACTTAATTTCCTGCAGGTTAGCCGAAGGCGGAGGTCTCGGGTTGATAGCCAAACCCAGTCACCAGGAGAGTACTCCGGTGCATCTCGGCGACGACGATTTGCCTGAGCTTGGAACCTTCCGACTGCTCCTCTGAGATGGACGTGAGCGGAGTTCCAGACCTCTTCACTCCTTTGTAGCCACGAGTTGACTGCAGGTAGTGTGGAGGGTTGCCCAGACCAGGGAAATAATGGAGGCTGAAAGCCCAGTACGCATTGAAAGGGAGTTAGCCCGGTGGATTGTTTCCTTAACGAGTTCTGTGCGTTCTCCGCCCAGACTAAATAAGCGGCTCCAGTCCTGTTGGTTGTTGTGGCAGTAATTCCGGAGGAATTGTGACAGTTCTTGGTTCTGACGTTCGGCTTGACCATTGGATTAAGGGTGATACCCTGAGGTTAGACTTACGTTAATGTTGAGTTGTGAGCAGAAAGCCTGCCAGACTCGAGAGGTGAACTGTGGGCGCGATCAGACACGATGTCTTCGGGTAGGCCATAGAAGCAGAATACCTGTTGCAGCAGTACTTCAGCAGTCTCCCAGGCTGTGGGTAGCTTAGGCAAAGGTATGAACCTGCAAGATTTGGAAAACCGATCCACAACTGTGAGCACCGTGGTGAAGGAGTTGTAGACCGGTAGATCAGTTACAAAGTCTATGGCTATGTGAGACCACGGTCTTTCCGGTATGGGTAGTGGTTGAAGGAGTCCTGCTGGGCGTTGATGGGAGGTCTTTGTGATATTGCACGTTTCGCATTGTTGAACAAAATGGATGGTGTCTGAGCGAATGGTTGGCCACCAGAAACGGTTGTTAACTAGCTGGAGGGTGGCTGTGATGCCTGGATGACCGGCGCTGGGGTATCATGAACCCAATGAAGAACTCTTTGTCTTAAGACTTGAGGCACGTAAGTTCGATTGGGAGGGCATGCTGGTGGGGCTGGTTCGGAAAGTTGAGCTTCTGTGATCTCGGTCATGATGTCCCACTGGACCGGGAGCAACGATGCGGGTTGGTGGTATGATAGGATCGTGAGAGAATTCCTGAGGAACGCTCTCAAATTGTCTGGATAGGGCATCCGCCTTAGTGTTCTTTGAACCAGGACGATACGTAACTTTGAAGTCAAACCTGGAGAAAAACAGCGACCATCTGGCTTGCCGTGAATTCAGTCGTTTAGCAGATTGAATGTATTCCAGGTTTCTGTGGTCGGTCAGAATGGTAAACGGTAATTTAGCTCCTTCTAGCCAATGCCGGCACTCCTCAAGGGCGGACTTCATAGCGAGAAGTTCTCTATCTCCCACATCGTGAGTTACGCTCAGCGGAGTTAAGCTTACGGGAGAAGTAGGCACATGGGAAGAGTTTCGCTGGCTGTCCGTGACGTTGAGATAAAATTGCTCCAATGCCTACATTAGATGCATCCACCTCCACAATAAACTCTCGATTCGGGTCTGGGTGATGGAGTATCAAGGCGGACGTGAATTTTTCTTGAGCATATCAAATGCCTGGATGCTGTCAGGTGACCATGATAGGCGATGACAATTCCTTTTGACAAGTGTGGTGAGAGGCGGCTACAGTACTGAAATTACGAATGAACCTTCGATAAAAATTAGAGAAGCCCAGAAATCGTTGCAGTTCCTTTACTGTGGAGGGCGCGCCACTCCACGACTACCTTGACCTTGTGCTCGTCCATGGTCACCCCCTCCGAACTGATGATATACCCCAGGTAAGCCACTTGCGTCTTATGGAATTCACATTTTTGAGCTTGGCATACAATTGATTCTCTATCAGGCGTCGGAGAACAGTTCTAACATGAGAGACATGAGAATCAAAGCTATCAGAGTAGACGAGTATATCATCCATGTAAACGATTAGAAACTGGTTTAGCATGTCTCTAAATACCTCATTCACGAAGGCTTGGAAGACCGATGGACTGTTCGCGAGCCCGAATGGCATAACAAGTTATTCGTAGTGCCGGAAGTTGTGGAAAAAGCCATTTTCCATTCATCTCCCTCTCTGATACGGATCAGGTTGTAGGCATTTCGGAGATCTAACTTTGTGAAGAACTTGGCGGTCTTGCGAAGTTGTTCCAGGAGGCTGGTACTAGTGGCAAGGGGTAGCGGTATTTAATCGTGACCTCATTCAGTCCACGATAGTCAATGCAGGGTCGAAGACTCCCATCCTTCTTCTTTACAAAGAAAACCCTGCAGATGCTGGAGACGTAGAGGGGCGGATGAATCCCTTGGCGAGTTCCTCCTCGATGTAGGATTTCATTGCCTCTGATTCCGGTTGTGAGAGAGGGAAGACACGATCGCGTTGAGGAACGCAACCTGGCATGAGGTCAATGGCGCAATCATACGGACGGTGAGGTGGTAATTGTGTTGCCCCCTTTTCACTAAATGCAGAGGCTAAGTCTTGATATTCAACAGGAAGTTCATGTAAAATAGTGACTTTTTCTTCAGCGGGAAGTGGTTTGGTGGGAGATTGGTGCACAGGGGCGTTAAGACAGTGTTTGCGGCAGTTGGTTGACCAGCGTGTTATTTGGTGATCAGTCCAGGATATAGTGGGGTTGTGAGTCTCAAGCCAGGGTAGTCCAAGGATGATGTTTGGGAGAGTGGATCACAAAGGCGTATAGATTCCGAGTGGAGAGTGGAATTTGTCGGGTAAACTGAGACGCGGATTAAGGTTAGGTTGAGGCGGCATCATGGTTGGTTGAACGGGCTGAGCTGGTGGGGTGGTGTGTTGGGTTGGGTTAGCGGCGGCAAGGGTTAACGCTTGAATAGACCTCACCAGCTCTTCCGTCAACGTGGTGAGCTTATGCAGCTGTTGCTGATGCGTGGCGAGGATGGTAGCTTGGGACGAGACTTCTGACATCAGATAATACATTTCCGCTGGATCCGTTTGTGGCGAAGTCTTCTGTAATGAAGAGTCATAGGCGGTTGGATCCATGTGCGACAGGGTTTAATCGTAGTCAAACAGGCGAGGTCAAACAGGACCAAACAGAGCAACAAGGGAGATCCAGAAGACAAAACGATAATAGGTCAGTAGGCAGGCAGAGAACAATCACAGAAACGTTATACGGTCAAGGTCGGCAACAGATAATCAAAACAAGAATAAACGCTGGAATTGCTGTGTAGACAAACAAGACTTCACGAAGAGTGATCATGGGGAAGTTCATTATAAAGGTTGGGAGTGATGAGAAACACCTGGTGGCTCTAATCAGCCCAAGGTACGGGGTTGTGGAAATTGAGTCCTTTGATGATCAGTACTCCGGTGAGAGCTCCCTCCGGTGGTGGTCGGAGAGAGCCACAGAGGTGCTGTTCGTGACACCTATAATAGAGAAAGAGTGTAATTTTTCCTCAGGGGATCTAAAGCTCACTATCTGATGTGAAACTGTAGTTGACGGCTCCATAGTTACAATTTTATCTCTGATGGCATCAATCTTAGAAGTAAAGAATTTCATGAACTCCTTGCAGCTATACTCTTGGGGCATATTAGCACCTGTTGACGTTTTATTTTTTGTTAATTTAGTTACTGTACTGAATAAATACCGGGGGTTGTGTTTGTTTTCTTCTAAAAGGGATGAAAAATAATCAGATCTTGCAATTTTTAATGCTTTTCTGTATGACAGCATACTCTCCGCGCCAGGCAGTACGAAAATACTTCTAATTTAGTTTTTCTCCAACTGCGCTCCATTTTCCAGGCTGCTCTCTTTAGGGTGCGTGTGTTTTCATTATACCATGGAGTCAGATTGTTTTTTTATCTTTTTAAGTGCAAGAGAGCAACTGTATCTAAAGTGCTAGAAAAAAGAGAGTGCATAGTTTCTGTTATATCATCAAGTTTTTGCGTCGTATTGGATGAGCTAAGGAATTGAGATAAGTCAGGAAGGTTATTTAGAAAGCTTTCTTTTGTGGTGGAAGTGATGGTTCTACCATACTTGTAATAAGGTGCAGAGTTTACAGGTTTATCTATACAGAGTTCACACAAGACTAGATAGTGATCTGAAATGTCATCACTTTGCTCCAGTACTTCAACCATTTTAACATCCATTCTATGTGACAGTATTAGATCTAGTTTATTAGTGCTGTGCCCTGGTGGCCTGTATACAGTAGCCAGTACAAACATGACAGAAGATTTCTGACTAGCACATGATTCTGTGGATAATGTTATATGCAGCACCAAAATTGCTGTAAATCTCATCACCCCGGTAAGCAGGGAGGGGACCGGAGCATATTACATTGTCCGACATTGTGCTTGCAAATTCACACACCTCTTTAATATTATTTTTAGTGATCTCCGACTGGCGAAGTCGAACATCATTAGAGCCGACGTGAATAACAATCTTACGAAATTTACGTTTAGCATTAGCCAGCACTTTTAAATTTGACAAGATGTCAGACGCTCTGGCTCCCGGTGAGCATTGGACTACGGTGGCTGGTGTCTCTATTTTCCCGTTCCGTACAATAGAATCGCCAATTACTAGAGCACTTTGATCAGGTTTCTCAGTGGGTGCGTCACTGGAGTGGGGAGAACCTGTTTGATGTTCTGATAGGAACGGATGAGCGGTGTTTTGACCCGCGACTAGCCCGCCTCACGGTCACCCAATTGCCCTGCTGCAGGGGCTCTGAAGCTGGAACTGAACAATGTACATGATTCACTGTACTAGTCGCATCGAAAGAAGTATCTACAGCCCTCGCATTCTTACTGTCCTCAATTAAAGTTTGGATGCATGTCTCTAATTCTAAAACCTTCTCTGTCAGCCTAGCAATTTCCCTGTATTTATCACACGTGAATCCCTGCTCGCTAACAGAGAAGGATAAACTATACATGTGAGAGACGGTGCAAGTGACGATTCAGGGAGATATTCTTTATCATTTAACAGAAATGTTCTTTTAGTTTATTCAAACCATTTTTACTAACGACTGTCTACTCTTATCCTCTTTTTAGAGTTATTTTTCAGCAGAACTCCTTTCTGTTTATCTTCTTCACTGTAAAGCTGCTTTATTTCTTCTTTAAAAAGTGACAGATGAAGAGTTTTTCCTCAACAAGCAGATATAAAAAGCAGAGAAAAGAATAACATTCTCCATTGTTCATATCTGAAAGTTGTGCAAAAGCGTGAGATTGAAGAGACGTGAAAATAAATAATGAAGACGAGACACTGCTGTACAGTCATGACCCTAATGATGTACTAATAATGCACTTTTTGGGGTGGTTTAACAGTTATTCATAGTTTATATTATAGTTATTCACTGTTTATAACAGTACCATAGTACTGAGACTGCTCTCATTAGAGTTACTAATGACCTGCTTCTATCATCGGATCGTGGTTTTATCTCGTTATTAGTGCTATTAGATCTTAGCGCAGCATTCGATACTATCGATCACAACATTCTCTTGGATAGACTAGAAAACTATGTTGGCATTAGAGGAAGCGCCTTAGCATGGTTTAAATCATATCTATCTGACCGCTATCAGTTTGTAGCAATAAATGAGGAGGTATCGCTCAAAAGTGAAATATGGAGTTCCTCAAGCCTCAGTGCTAGGACCGTTACTTTTCAACCTGTACATGTTACCTCTGGGAGATATTATCAGGAGTCATGGTGTTAGCTTTCACTGCTATGCTGATGATACTCAGCTCTATATTTCAGCGCAGCCTGGTGATACACACCAAATTGAGAATCTAACAGAATGCATAGTCGATATAAAAAGCTGGATGATGAGTAACTTCTTAATGCTAAATTCTAAAAAAAACAGAGGTGGTAATAATCAGACCTAAAAACCCCACATATAATAATCTAGAACACAGCCTATCACTTGATAGCTGCTCTGTTAATTCTTCATCATCAGTTAGGAACCTAGGTGTGCTGTTTGACAGCAATCTTTCCTTCGAAAATCATGTTTCTAGCATCTGTAAAACTGCGTTTTCCATCTTAAAAATATATCTAAATTACGACCTATGCTTTCAACCTCTAATGCAGAAATATTAATTCATATTGGAATCGCAGTCGGCTTCCGCCTCCTCCTTACAAGAACTAGGAAGTATGATCATATTAGCCCAGTTCTGTCAACACTGCACTGGCTCCTATCAAACATCAGATAGATTTTAAAATCTTATTAATTACCTATAAAGCCCTGAATGGTTTAGCTCCTCAATACTTGAGCGAGCTCTTATCACATTATAGTCCTGCACGTCCGCTGCGTTCTCAAAACTCTGGCCATTTGATAATACCTAGAATATCAAAATCAATTGCGGTGGCAGATCCTTTTCCTATCTAGCACCTAAACTCAACAATCAAAAACTGGAACAATCTCCTAACTCTGTTCGGGAAGCAGACACACTCTGCCAGTTTAAATCTAGATTAAAGACACATCTTTTAACTTAGCCTACACATAACACACCAACACACTTTTTATTATTCAAATCCGTTAAAGGATTTTTAGGCTGCATTACTTAGATTTACTGGAACCGGGAACACTACTCCTACAATACGATATACTTGTGACATCGTAAAAAGAATGGCATCTACGCTAATATTAGTCCTGTCTCTTTCTCAATCTGTTTTCATAGTTTGTATCCAGACTAGATGGTGGATCAGCACACAGAGATTATGTTCATCAGAGACCAGAACACCTAGATGCGCCCGTGGACCAATCACCAGATCCTGATGCACACACACACACACACACACTAAGTCATTTATGCTACCTGACACAGCTGCGTTTAAAATTGAACTGGAAGTTAAGTGCTGGGCATCCGGTCAGAGGAGAACTGACCCCAACTGAGTCTGGTTTCTCCCAAGGTTTTTTTCTCCATTCTGTATGCATGGGGTTTTGTTTCCTTGCCGCTGTCGCCTCTGGCTTGCTTGGTTGGGGACACTTAACGTCTAGTGATTATCGTTGAATTGACTACAGAGACCGTCTCTGCATTTAATAAGAAATTGGTCACTCGTCATTATACATCCCTGTCATTATACTGTATAGTGCTTTGATGCAACCTGTGTTGTTAAAAGCGCTATATAAATAAAAATGATTGATTGATTGATTGAAAAAAAGTCACAAAATGTGCCTCACTTTTTTTGTTTTAACATTTTACATTAAAAATGCTCATTTTCAGGATTCTCTGTGAAACCTTCGCATTACATGACCGTTCCTCTTGGATCTTCAGTGGTTTTGCCCTGTTATCATAATAAACCCTCTGGAACGAGCAATCTGAAGGTGGAGTGGAGAAGAAACGAGTCTTTAGTTCATCTGTATCAGGACGGAGAGAGTCGAGCAGAAGCCCAGCAGCAGGATTATCAGGACAGAGCTCATTTCTTCACTGATCAGATTCAACATGGAAACTTCTCTCTCCTTCTTTATGATCTGAGATCTGAAGATGAGGGACAGTACACATGTACAGTTCACACTGGCTCTTTCTGGAGTCGCTGTTCAACTAATATAAACTTGGTACTGAAACTATTGGGTAAGTCAACGGATACCAAAATTAGTAGTTTAGTCATTTGTAATATTAGTTTTGTGTTGAGTTTGATTCATTAAGTTATGAATGTTATGGTCAGAAACAACAGAAAAGTGTGTTTGAATAGAATAGAATGGCTGATAACGTTAGTTTAAATAATGAATACATATGTAATTAAATGTAGAATCGCTCTTTAACTGAACAGAGATTGTGTTTTCTCTTCAGAACCAGTCTTCCGTCTTCAGATGTTTCTGGTCTTCTGTCCAAATGTTCTGATGTTTCTGGCGTTTGTTTTCTGGGGTGTTTCTGAAGGTCATTGATTCACTTATGATTGTCAGTTAAGTATTTGTTTATTAGTACATCTACGTTATTATTTGTTTGTTTGTTTCAGGGTCTGTGAGTGAGTCGGTCTGTTGTTGCGCTCTTTATTTTCTGAGGCCTCTCCTGCTGCTCTGGACGGCTCCGTATATTTTTCATTTCACAGGTATGATTCATTTGATCTGTTTATTAGTGATCAGGAAGTAAACTATAATACCCAGATGTACATCATCTTAGTCTGGGGATTTACCAATAGAAAATGTGTTAAAACGTGTATTAGTGGCACTTGTGCTTTAGTTGTGTATCATGTATCATGGAAGTCATGAAATATGTTCTGTTTTACAGGCACAGTTAAAACATTGATTCTGAACTACAGTTATGTGGCAGAATATGTTGTTGTCTTACTTGTTGTGTATTCAGGTAAACATCCATCATTATCATCAGCGCATTAAACTATATATTAAAACTTTATTCTGTAATATTCCGAATATTCTGCAGCAAGAAAAATCACACACACACACACACACACACATATAGTATGTTATGACAGATCATCTGTTCAGTGAATCTCTGTGTTTATGCGTCTGAATCATCTTATTAAATGCTCTCTGACGCAGCTGATTATGAATTAAATCTGCAACCTTACACTAATCTATGAGGTAATGTTAACAAAATGAAAATTACCACTAAATGTCTTGTGTTCCTGACAGACATCATACGAGCAGCACAAAGGTCATCAGGAGCAGACTGAAAACAGAACAGTCTCAGAAACACACAGACTGTCGTTAAAAATACAGTACTGTAAGATTATTTACTGTACATAAAGACAGCAGTTTACTGACAGCAGTGTTTGTGTTGTGTTAGCCCGTGTTCATGTTTGATTCTAATGCAGTTTCTTCTTCACCTCTTGTTTTCTTCCAGCTCTCTTCACAAGTGCTTGGCAAAGCTTCTGAGCTACGCTGAGTTTGACAGAGCCGTGATCATCGCCCTGTTTGTGTTGGTGTTTGTGTTCTGCCTCTGCAAAGCCTTTTACAGTCAGTATCTCTGTGAGATTGATAATCATGTGATCAGGTGCCATGAGTCTAGTCTGATCTAAACAAATCACACTTCTTCTCCTTCGATCTCACATGCTTCTCCAAACTCCTCGACCGCTCCAAGAGTTCACAGTCATCCCAACAATTGTTTTCTATCATTTCATGCAAATTCTTGTTTTATTTGATCTGTACAGCACTTCTGCGTCTTTTAAAGTGCTCAGTTAACTACACGCATCACAGAAAATCACTTCACTAATCGTTTACACATTTATCAGACCGGCTTTAACTATAGAAAGGTAAAGAGTAAAAGGAGCAAATCTGAATCAATGCTATATTCATCACCACTGTCCTGCTGAACTCTTAGTTCCTTACAGTTTTCTGAACTGCTTACCAAATCCTAACTTGACACACAGTTTTTGAAACCTGACACTCAAACACCAGAAACATACACCAAATCTACAAAACATACGCTAATTCTCTGCCTTTGACTTGAGTTTTAAGTTTCATGAAACACTTTTTGCAAAACACAACACACAGTTCTCTATGTAACACACAAAAAACTGACAGGAAATACCATTTTATTTTTCAACTGATCAAAATGTGACATTAATTCATCAGTGCCTCAAACTGACTCCTCATTTCTGCAAACACTCGCTGCTTTACCGAACATCAACCAATCATTGTTATAGAAAAGGCCAAAAGTAAATAGAAAATAGAAACAAAAAGAAAATAGACCAAGGGTCAGGATATAGGTTTTGAACAAAGAATGAAAATATTTACAATTGTCATTTACCAGACATTTTTTTCCAACTTACAGTACAAATTACTGTAACTAAAACTTTCCATAGACTTCTATATAGACCTCCATTACTTTTATACTGACCTGACCAAACCACACACACACACACACACACACCAAACTTTCTCCATACAGTAGATGGACTCAGTTCTGAAGAAGTTTACAGTAGTTGTGCATCGACAGCTGAATATTTGCTTTAAATTCAGTAATCTTCATGTCAATATATACTTTTAATAAGTGCATTATTAGAAAAAAGCTGTGTGTGTGTAACGATGACGCAGAAGACAGGGTAGAATCCATTGGCGGTAGTTTATTGGAGGTAAAGACGAAAGACATCAATGGTAAAACAAGTGCAGGGTCAATACCAGGCAGACAGTCCAAAGAGCAAACAGGTTCAGGGGTAATCCGGATCTCAGAGTAAATGGGCAGGCAGTGAGTCGGCAACAGGTTAACACTCCAATCAGGCAAACAAGACAGATAAGAATCCGGGGAACATGAGTCAGGCAAAGAGGCTATGGTCATACACATTAATATCAACACAGAGTAGTAATAGGAAAGCTCGGTAAGGCAGTCAAACTGGCAATACTTGGCAGTAACCATGTGGAGAGCTTCTAGAGATAAAGCCCTCTAACAGGAAATGAGCAGAGGAGCCTGAGCACAGCTAGCACTCAGGTGAGGGCTCCTCTGCTGGCTAGGCGTTACAGTGTGTGTCCAGTCAACTGAGACAAACTGTAATCTAATAATTTATATAGATTTTAATACTGAACTACAAACAGATGTTAATATTCTGATCTACAGATTATTAACAGAAATAGTACATATAGTGGTATTTTTCTGAAATATCATAATGCAGTTTTTAATGAAACACAGTTGTGTTAATTCTGTCCACTTCATGTTTTTGTTTTTATTTTTATTGTTTATTTTTTTAATTCTGATATTAATGGCTCAAAGCTTCAATCAAATCATATTTTTTTAATGTTTCCTCTAGTTTTAGCGACAGAGGTCTGGAAGAAAACCGGACAGGCACTTAAGATCTTTAATCTCGTGGCTGATATGATCTTTCAGATTCTGCCAACTTTACAGTTCATCCTCCTCTTCTACACGTTTGGATCGACCAGAGGAGGTCAGTTCATATTTAAAATGATCTCACGTCATCTGTGTTTTATTGCATTTTAACATTTTGATTATTCTCTAGCGCCAACAATCTGCTGTGAACACGAAGAACATTAAAATAATTACTCTCTTGTGTTCAGGATTCATCATAATTATTATTGTACCACTGTTAATGCTGATGATGAATGACGCATGGCTTAAAAGATGCTATTATAGACTGGGCTGTAAGTATGATCTTAATTATGATCTGATTTCTGATTTCTTCATCAGTGTCTCTGTGATATTATCTTCAGTGTTTACAGAAACACATTATAATACTGATATAATAACTGATTCACTAAAACAAACAAGTTTGATTCCTGAACATTACACTGAATCATCATACTCGTGTGTGTGTGTGTGTACATGTGTGTGTGTGTATCCTAAGACAATCATATTCATCTGTTCATATATCAAGCTCTCATTTGTTTCTGCTTCATTAGTTATTATGCAGCAGATCTGCTTTCTAGTTAAGTTTATTAATTTATTTTAAATGAACTGTTTTCATAAAATGATCTGACTCACTGATCCAAACACACAAAACTGAAGATCAGAAATCATTAAACAACATAGACAGAAAATAACATGAAAATGAAGATCGAAAATCATTAAACAATTCCATGGACTTAAAATAATAAGATGAAAACGAAAATTTAAAAAAATTACAAAAAAACAGATACATTCAATGAGATGAAAAGAAGATTTGAAATGATTAATCAAGACCATTCACAGAAAATTAAAATTAATAAAACAATTCCATAGGTAGAAGAAAAGATGAAAATAAAGATATATCTAGTTAACTAGCCTTAGACATATCAGTGTACTAATTCATGCTAGCAGCATGCTAATAAAGCTTGAAATATGCTTGGATAAATGCATCATGTTGTAGTAATTTCTTGCAATCAATCATTATTAAAGAACTGAAAGGACTATGTTATTTTGTAAAGTATTTGGTATTTTGGTATGAAACGGTAATTTACTGTTTCTTTCTGGGGAACACGAAACTGCGTCTGTGTGACCATGCTCATCGTCAATCAATCATTTTCAATCATTTTTAATTTATATAGCGCTTTTAACAACACAGGTTGCATCAAAGCACTGTACAGTATAATGACAGGGATGTATAATGACGAGAGTGACCAATTTCTTATTAAATGCAGAGACGGTCTCTGTAGTCAATTCAACGATAGTCACTAGAAGTTAAGTGTCCCCAACCAAGCAAGCCAGAGGCGACAGCGGCAAGGAAACAAAACCCCATGCATACAGAATGGAGAAAAAAAAAAAAAAACCTTGGGAGAAACCAGACTCAGTTGGGGTCAGTTCTCCTCTGACCGGACGCCCAGCACTTAACTTCCAGTTCAATTTTAAACGCAGCTGTGTCAGGTAGTGTAAATGACTTAGTGTGTGCGTGTGTGTGTGTGTGTGTGTGTGTGCATCAGGATCTGGTGATTGGTCCACGGGCGCATCTAGGTGTTCTGGTCTCTGATGAACATAATCTCTGTGTGCTGATCCACCATCTAGTCTGGACACAAACTGTGAAAACAGATTGAGAAAGAGACAGGACTAATATTAGCGTAGATGCCATTCTTTTTTTACGATGTCACAAGTACCTCGTATTGTAGGAGTAGTGTTCCCGGTTCCAGCAAATCTAAGTAATGCAGCCTAAAAATCTTTAACGGATTTGAATAATAAAAAGTGTGTTGGTGTGTTATGTGTAGGCTAAGTTAAAAGATGTGTCTTTAATCTAGATTTAAACTGGCAGAGTGTTTCTGCTTCCCGAACAGATTTAGGGAGATTGTTCCAGAGTTTAGGTGCAAGATAGGAAAAGGATCTGCCGCACGCAGTTGATTTTGAAATTCTAGGTATTATCAAATGGCCAGAGTTTTGAGAACGCAGCGGACGTGCAGGACTATAATGTGATAAGAGCTCGCTCAAGTATTGAGGAGCTAAACCATTCAGGGCTTTATAGGTAATTAATAAGATTTTAAAATCTATTCGATGTTTGATAGGGAGCCAGTGCAGTGTTGACAGAACCGGGCTAATATGATCATACTTCCTAGTTCTAGTAAGGACTGCTGCGTTTTGGACTAGCTGAAGTTTGTTTATTAAGCGTGCAGAACAACCACCCAATAAAGCATTACACTAATCTAACCTTGAGGTCATAAACGCATGAATTAATATTTCTGGTTGAGACCGCCCTTACGATATTGTGTTCCTATGTGGGACCTGTGCAGACCCCCTTCGAGCCCATAGAAGAGATTTCTGATCGTTATCTGATTATTAAGACTACATTCTTATTGGCGATCACTTCTCTAAAGAGAGTAGGAAACCTTGAGGCCCTTTCAGTTGCCCCTTCTTATCTTGACTTTGTGCCCAGTCTATCGAAAGCTTTTCTGTACCCTCGAGTGGGTTACACAGTGAAGGTCCCTACTACCACTGCTCCACGGCCAATCGTACTGCTGGCATTTCATCCTCCTCCCCTTTGGGAGCCTAACCAAAGCTGAACTGTGTGTGTCCAGTGTGAGCACTGGACATGTACGTTCACAAAGCAGCCTTGTGGAGAAGGTCGAACCAATTGCTCGTATGCGTTGGTCCACCTAGGAGAGGTCAGCCTGCTTCTAGGTTGACCATCAGTCGGTGGATTGTCAAGTCAATCATGACTTCTTATGAGTCCTCTGGTCTCCTCGCCGATGGGAGTCAGGACTCACTCGACAAGGGTATGGCGGCCTCAAAGGCCTAATTGGCAGATGTCCCAGTTTTGGACATCTGCATCGCTGCGGTTTGGTCCACCCCTCTACATTGGTATGACCCCAGGGTTATCAGTCCTCTCGCCCTAGTCATGTATGTCGAGACATAGACACAGGGCAGGGATTTGGAACTTTGGCAGCGTGGGCATCTCTTTCACAAAGTGTCTCTGGACGCAGTTTGAGTCCCTGGAAAGGAACGTATACAGGTTATGAATGTAACCATGGTTCTTTGAGGAACAAGAACTGCATCTCTGCCATACTTCCGGCATCCCTGTCAGCGCAGGTCATCATGACTATGAAGCTGGCGCCGGCTTTGCCGCACATGCCTTTATACTTTCCTGGTTGCTGACGCCACCCGCCCTTACATCGCTCCTTCCAATGGACGGATTCTACAGCAGATTCAGATCGTGGTCACACAGAAGGCGTTCCCAAAACATCTCAGAACGCAATTCTCTTTTCCTCAAGGAACAATGGTTATATATATAACCTGTATACGTTTTTGAGTAAGTTCACCATCACTGATGATCAGGTTTTCCATCAATAATCATTCATCTGTTGTTGTTCCTGTTGTTTCTTTGTTCAGTTGTTTTCTGTATTTTGTTTGTTTCTCTGGTTACCTTTGGTTTTTTGTCATGGTTATTTATTAGCTCTGCCCTCTTGTTAGTCTCCACGTTTTTATCTAGTCTCCTGCTTCTGTCTTCAGTGTTTTTTTAAATCAAACACAGTCAGTGTTTTCTGGTTTAGTTGATTGTTCAGTGATCTGTGTTCAGATGCGTCTCTGTGTCTTTATTCCTGACCAGACGTGTCTCTTTCTCTCGTCTCTTTCAGTTTCACTTTCAGTTGTGAAGACAGTGATGATCATCTTCATATTGGTGACTAATGCAGTGATGATCGTTCTTTACATATTCACTCTGGACTATCAAACAGGTGATGTTTATAATAAAGAGCGACACTGATCTTGTCTGAGGACAGAAGAGCTGACTCTTGTGTTTCAGATGCGATTGGATGGGGCTGTGTTGTGATGTTTCTGCAGGTTCGCTGGACGCTCATGTTCTTCACAGATTATATTTATGGTTTTCTCAGATTGTCTCAAGGTACAGTATGGATCATCTTCTCTGTTTTTGATTCTGTCAGACAAAGTCATTAATCTAATCAATACAGTTGTTAGCATTTAAACATGATAACATTAAAATTCAAATCACTGATAAACCTCTTACTGTAGAAAATACCCTGATCTCTGAACTGAAATATTCATAATTCAAATAAGTTTAAGAAAACAGATGTAGGACTGCTGTGTTTTTTAAAGAAGACTTTCAGAATAGTATTATAAGTCAAGTAAAATTACTTTTTTGTGTGTTAAATATAGCCTGTATTTGATAAAACAGGTCTAAACTCTAAATCAAGTCTAATCAAGTTTAAGATAAAAAATAAAGCAATAAAAAACGTTCTGAGATGAATATATTCTCTCATTAAACAGCAGCTAAATACTGAAGCTAAAGTCTTTGACCTGAGTTTGTCAATTTGTCAAGATTAGAAAAAAATTATTCAGTAAATATTGTCAAATGTGAAATATTGTTTCTATGGTAACACAATGCCCAATTAGAAAACCGTTTTAATGATGACTAATTTATGATGAGCACTGAAACATTTCAGGATAAAAGTGATAAATATAAAGCGTGAGAATTCTTCTACTAATAAAACAGTGACGAATTAAAGCATTGTTTTATTGATATAATAAGCGCTGATGATGTATTTATCTGAAGGTGATTGTCGTTTCAGGTTTTCAGCGTTATGTTGCTGTGTATGTGTTTGGATCAGTTGTTGTAGTTTTACTGAACTCTGCATTAATAACAGAAATGATCCTGAAATCAGGTGAATACACAACATCTGAAGAACACTTTTTCATAAAGTTGATGGTATTAAATGAATGTGAGCTGATGTTACTCTACAATAAAATCTGATTCTTCATCTTTCTGTGTTTTTCAGCGTCTGGAGGCCGTGTGATGGCTGATCTCAGATTCATTGTGTTTCTGTCTGAGTGTTTATTTGCTGTATCTCTGATGATTTCTGCGTTCTTAGGATCCAGTGAGTATAAACCTGAATGGATTCTGTTACAAACCTTTAGATCAGCTTCAGCTTTTCTTGTCTCACCTTTCTTCAGTCGTTTCATTATATCAGTGATTCAGTGTGTGTGTGTGAAGCTGTGTTTAAAAGCGAGTGTTTAATAACAACATTTATATCATGATATATTTCTGAATTTATGTCAATACAATATAAACTGCCCAGAACACCCACCTCAGACTCCTTTTAAAACACACACTACCAGTTAAAAGCTTTTTGGACAGTAACGTTTTCATGTTTTTTTATTTTTATTTTATCTCTAAAATAGAATTTATTGCTGTGATCGAATCTGAATTTTCAGCATCGTTGATGCAATCTTTAGTAATGATCCTTAAAAACTCATCAAAAAGTAAATAGCATTTTAACAATAACCAAATAACAACTGATTAATTTAAATAGAAAACACGTTTTACAGTATTACTGCTTTTGCTGTATTTTGGATCAAATAAATGAAGGCTTCTCAGGAAGAAGAGATTTTTAAATAAATGTTTTTATTTTTAAAGAAATCTCTGCCAGGATTTTTGGCCGATTGTTCTTAT
Organism: Puntigrus tetrazona; assembly: GCF_018831695.1. Classification (NCBI taxonomy): domain Eukaryota; kingdom Metazoa; phylum Chordata; class Actinopteri; order Cypriniformes; family Cyprinidae; genus Puntigrus; species Puntigrus tetrazona. The sequence continues at coordinate 774,525 of NC_056701.1, forward strand.
AGATGAAACAAATGTGCTTCAGCCAGGATAAAGAGTATGAAAAGTGCTGCAGAAAACAGGAAAAACAACAAAACATGGAGAGAGGACTATTCCTGTTTGTCCAGGCCTGGATTTAAAATTGAGACGTTAAATCAGAAACTTACTGTAAAACCTTCAACGTACACACAGATTACATTCACAGAACTTACTGTACTCTCTCTGTGTAGTGTAGGCCTGTCAGTTCTGCTGGTAATGTGTATCAAAAGATCAGAAATGGCTTTAAAAATCATACCACCGTTATTAAAAATACCGATATATTGATAATGAAATCTGAAATCTGCTGAGATTGACTCTGAATCACCGTTAAATGATTCACAGAGATTCAGGTGTGAGTTTGTAGAAGAAGAAGATATGGATCAATTTAAACAATAAAACAAATAAAAATCATCAAAGAGATCAAACAAAAGCCTCCTCCGCCAAGGACACACAACACAACAGATATATTGAGATTCAATCTGATTCAAACACTTGACTGATGTGTTTCTCTCTCCGTTCTGACCTCACAGAGATCACAGACTGTCTGAAGTCTTGTCAGGTCAGGTCCTTCATAAAACACACTGATTTAAACTTTACCTCAGATAGTTAACTGTGAGGTCTCATGGATTATGTTTACATGACGTGTCTTGTCCTGCAGGAGAAAGCGAGACCGAGACGAGTCAAAAGATCCCAGAAGAACCAGAACTCAGAAGAAGAGAGATTTCTCTGAAGACTGTAGATGCAGCGCTGTCTCAAACATGATAAAGAAACTATTACAGAGTGATCCTGAACACGTTAAAGCTGCTTTCAGTCAACGGATGGATTGTGAGCAGCACCTAACAAACTAAAATATGTCCATCAGATCTGCACTGATCCACTGACGTGTTTTTTGGAAATAGCTGTAAATATATATTTTGTATATATGTGTGTAAAATCTTTTTTAAAGACTGATTCTAGTAATACACATATTAAAATCTGTAATGGCCGATCTCAGACGACTTTTTACTTTTTTCATGGTCAAAGAAAACAGGTGCATTTTTCTCAGTCCTATAAACAAAACTCTTACACTAAATAAAATCATGCTCCAAAATATGTCAACAATTTCTTCATGTTCCCCTCAGACGGGTGTTCATTTAAAGGATATATTGGTTTCACGGTCAAAAATCTAAAGAATGAATTATTATGTATTTACTGTTTATTCATCGATTTCACAAGAGAGGTGTTCATGGAAAAAAGGCTAAATAATTTGTCTGTTTAAGTCTAGTGATCTGCAGACGTTTTGTTGGTTTAGACAAGATATCAATAACAGAAAATCATACATTTTATATATATTTTTAAATTATTGGTCTTATGAAGTATTCTAATTTGTTGAGATGTGAGCCAAAATCATTACAATTAAAAGAACCAAAGACTTAAACTACTTCAGTCTGTGTGCACTGAGATTATTTAATACACAGGTTTTGCAATTTAAGTTGAATTACTGAAAAAGAAGATGCACCTCTGAGTATTACTACTAACAACACATTGCTAGCCCAACACTTCAACAATAATAATGATCAATAACCAATAGTTAATTATATTTTTAGTAATTTGCTGTTCATATGCCACAGCTATGACTACACACTACTAGACGAATTCAGGCAAGGTGAAAACATATCAATGTTCAGTCAAATACTGACTTTTAAATATTTGTTGATGCTTTTGAGACTTCTAAAAGTCGGGCTTTATTGGCAAATATTGTATAAACCAGCAGAAAATATACTTGAGCAAAATAACTTTACGTTCATTGTGTGTTTTTGGGTGAACTTGAATTAATTACTGCTGTTAATGTAGTTAATGCAAAACTTCAGGTGCATCTCAATAAAGCTTATAAAGGGCAGCAGAGTTTATTTCCTACTCTTAAACCAGCAACTTCCAGCTTAAATCAGATAAGACCAGCCAACCTGTCTAGGCTGGTCTTAGCTGGGGGTTTTTTCAGCAGGGGTGGCAGAGTAGACAAACATCGGGAGGATATTTGTGGATATTGTGGATATCATGCACACATTTCCCTCACCTACTGCTTTTCTGCCTAATAAGCAGTCTGGAAGTATGCGATTTGGATGAAGCCAATGTAAAATCGAGTAGTGTATTATAGCTTTAGACTTCCTGATCACGTGATTCGAGGCACCATTTGAAAAGTGAAAGTAAATTTGATCTGCCGCCATTTCACAAACATGAGCGTCCGTCATGGAAATATCTATTTGTGTGTTAATTTATAGCTAAAAGGACATAATCGTTTGGTTTAATTTAACATTTGATGATGCACCGAGCACACTGTGTTTTATTGTCAGGACTGCTGATGATCGCCGAAGGTAAGGATTTCTGTTTTCTTGTTTTACCTGTTTATGTCTCAGTAAACAGACGTATATTTACAGCGCTGTATAAAACGGTTTTGATTGGCACAGAACAGCTTCCACAACTAAATCTCTTCACTACAACAAAAGAAACTCAGGTGTGATGTGAAATGTCAATGATGTGAAATGTCAAATCTTTTCATAGTTATGTTTTCCAGCTTAATCAGCAGTGATTTATTGGGATTAACTTGAGTTCAACAGAACCACACAGTAAAGTACCAGTAAATATAAACACAAGTTTAAGCAGAGCTGCAAGACAAAGAATCAGCTCAAGCACAAGAATGTTTAGATCAAAATGGTTTGATATGGTCAGATATTGTCATGTTGAGGCACGTTAGTCTGTGTCCTACTTTTTAATTGGGCTATATTTCCTGGTTTCCTGTTTTGATCTAAGGCCTGTTTTTTTCTATGATAATGAAAGTGAAAGAATCTCTGTCAATGATTCATAAACACAGTTTGCTGGTGAAGTACAAAAGCAAAAAGCAGAACTTGATTTAAAAGTCTTCTGTTATTGATATGTGTTCTATATATGTTTTACATCTAAGAGAATAATGTTTGAGGTGGTGGATGAGATGAACGAGTAGTAACATCACTCTCTCTGTCTCTCTCTCTCTCTCTTAGTCTCACACACACACACACACACACACACACACACACACACACAAGGAAAATCTAGACATAACACAAGTTTCTTGCCTCTCTTTTTATCATCACAGTTGAATTATTGTAAAACAAATGTCATATCTACTCCCTTTAATGCACCTACTTTATAGAAATACTTGTTCATGTCAGCATCGATGCTATAAACTATGAACAAGCTTTATCTCATTTCTGTTTCTCAGGTTTGATTGTAAAAGGTCCGTCTGGTCCTGTGGTTGCTCCTCTGGGATCTTCAGTGGTTCTTCTCTGTTCTGTTGATGAATCTTTACCAATAAAGGATCTGGAGGTGGAGTGGAAGAGAACACACTCAGAGACTTTAGTTCATCTGTATCAGGACGGAGAGAGTCGAGCAGAAGCCCAGCAGCAGGATTATCAGGACAGAGCTCATTTCTTCACTGATCAGATTCAACATGGAAACTTCTCTCTCCGTCTGGATGATCTGAGATCTGAAGATGAGGGACAGTACACATGTACAGTTCACGGTCAGCGGGAGTCTGGAGAAACTATGGCTGAAATAAAGGTTGATGTTGGTGAGTAATGATCACATTTCTTTACGTAGTTTTCTCTATGGTTTCACAGAAAGTACTTAGTGAAGGTTTACACTGTTTGTGTTTCAGAGCGTTTGAGAGTGTCAGGATCGAGTCGCTCTGTATCAGTGTCTGTGGGAGAAGACGTCACTCTGAACTGCTTTGTTGACTCTAACATCACACTTCAAGACATTGAAGAGGTTTCATGGAGGAAAACAGATGAAGATATTATGGTTCTGCTCTACCAAGAGCATACGGCTTTACCAGAGGCATCAAACGAGCGATACAGAGACAGGGTTGAGTTCTTCAGTGATGAAATCTCCAAATTAAACTTCTCTCTCAGACTGAAGAGCGTCAGAACTGAAGATAAAGGAGTTTATATGTGTGAGGTGTTAGCTGGAGAACTTTCAGGGGATACTACAGTAGAACTGGAGAGACTGGGTGAGTAAATTCTTTTTAAAAATAGCTATTTTTTATGTCTTGTATACATAGTTCATTTCTGCAGCAAAGTAATTTAGATTTTTCAATAAATGTTTTTTTCATGGAAAATAATTCACAATAATACACAATAAATAATAATAATAAACCAAAACAGTCTTTTTCATGCACCTGTCAAGTTTGAGATTTTGGACTTTTTAGTTTTTGTTTTTTCCAGACTAGTGGAAATAAAATATCCAAAAGACAGTGATTCCTTTAAACCACTTAATGTATTTGTGTCAGCCGATTTAAATTTCAGTAAATATTTTAAAAGGGGTGATTGATTGTGATTTTACTTTGTTTTTAAGTTAGTTAGTTAATGTTGCTTTTTGGGCATAAACGATATCTCATGAGTTCTGATGCTAAAAATTCAAAACCTGGCCCCAAGGCATACGTGATGAAGAAGAGGAAGAAAACTAGGGGTGCATAATCTAATCATATATGAATCACGATTCTGTCCTGTAACAATTCTAATAGATTCACAAGTTTAAAACCAACCTCTGTTTCTCAATCAAGCTTTTTTTAACAAAGCATAAATGCAATCAAGCCTAGAAAAACTTTAGGCAGGCAGCATGATTGAATGCCAATCTTAACCTAATATATAATCATTTTAGCCTAAGATACAGAAGCAGTAAATTTGAATTTACTGTGGGTAAATTATCAATCATGTAACATTATACTTTTGTAATATTAGCCATTTCTTATGAATCAGAGATGAAGGCCATAATAGGAAACCAGCAAATACTTCTAGATAAAACCTGTGAAAGTGGTTAAATAAACTGACTTGTAGTTAAACTAATTTTCATAAAATTCAATCAAGCCAAATATAATAAGTATGTCACATCATCACTTCCCTCATCCACCGAACCCATCACCTGGTCACGATCCCAATCACTGCAATTCTAATCACCTGCACCTGTAGCCACTCACCTGCATCCCTATAAAACACGCTTTCACTGATCACGAGGTTACATACCCCAACTTCTGGTCATCATCTAGTCCAGTTGCCCGACCCACTGCGTTCGCCGGAGATTCTATCTCATGTGCAGGCTTTTTACTTCAGTGTTCCCTTTACCTAGAGATGCATCCACACCTTTTCTCCACAGAACGGGGTAAAATACCTTTCGTTATCTCTCTGCTAACCAGAAGAGCACTTCAATGGGCGGAGGCTCTTTGGAATGCAAACAGTCCACATCTAAACTCACTAGAAAGTTTCCTAGAGCACTTTAAGGAGGTGTTCGGCCAGTCCGTAACCAGCGTTACTGTTCACGATGAGCTACCTCGACTCCGGCAGGCAGATCTTCCTGTGCATGAATGTCTTATGTTTTTGCACACTTGAGATTTGTAGCGGTTGAAACGACACCTCCCTCCTCTGTGTTCCTCTAAAGACTCAATCCTACCATTCTCCAGCTATCTATGATGATAATTTGGGGTTAGAAGTGTTTCTCTGAAAGGCGGCGAATGTCGCTCAACTTCTTTCAGCCTGCTCCCCTCTATCTGAGAATGCCTCTGCTTCACCATCAGTCCTGGAACCCTTGATAACAGACAGTTACCACCTCACCAGTGAAGAACAATCCCGTTGCATAAAGGAGGGTCTATGTCTCTACTGTGGATCTTCAACTCATGTACTCCATTCCTGTCCCAATCGTCCACCATTACCAGCGGTGAGGGCCACGACCCTTCTATCCTCTGTTTCTCATATTCCTCACATTCACACTAACCTACAATATCATAACCCTCTATTCCCATTCAATGTCTTGGTGGATTCAGGAGCTGTGGGTAATTTCATCTCGTCTCTCAGCCTAACCTGTCTTCACCTCCTCGTCATGAACCACGCCTCTGTGTCTCTCTCCGACAGCCACCGGAGGCGTTTCCCCTGAGTACTACCTGTCAGAACTACATTTCCCATAATGCCCTCACCTCTGATTACCTGCCCAGGTGCAGCTTTTTAGACTCTCACTGAAATCTTACTGAATCTTATCCTTGCCATGGCTGAGAATTCTGAGTGTTAATACCCTTCTACTGATTCTCTTTGAGTTTGATGCTTGCCGTCTTTCCCAATCTCTGTCCCATTCATCCCTGACGTTGTTGTTGACTTTCTGCCTGTAAGACCATTCTTAATGAAGAGTTCGCAGATGGATCTGAACGTTTCTGAATTCTCGTTACATCCAGACCATATTTTTGTCCTATTTTTAACGGTATTTACAGTATATTTGAAAAGTTGTCACATAACTTAATGTATGTACAACTTAACACGAGGCAGTATATTAATTATATTTTATTTATATATTATTTAAATATATAATCATAATTTTTCATATAAAAATACTTACAAAAGGACTGTCAATTGTATAATCCCAGAGTTGGACTTTAAAAGCATATATATATATATATATATATGTATATATATGTGTGTGTATGTATATGTGTATGTATATGTATGTATGTATGTATGCAAATGTATCCTCTGTCAGCGGGAGGCAGTGTTGGAGACCTAATGGTTCACATAAAGCAGCGCTCCGCTTATAAATGCTTTTTTATCAGACATTACATTTAAGATAAAATGAAAATGAATTGTATTTCTTCAGAAATACAGTGACATAAAGACACCTGGAGCAGGCTTTGATTTTAAAATGTGTAGTGCTCATGTGTATTCAACAAAGTGTCTTATCTTTTACAAAATCTATTTGTGGCAGTCAGTTTTATATATTCAATCAATCAATCAATCATTTTTATTTCTATAGCTCTTTTAACAACACAGGTTTCATCAAAGCACTAAACTGTATAAAGTAGAAGAATACACTGACAGGGATGTATAATGAAGAGAGAGAACAGTTTCTTATTAAATGAAGAGACGGTCTCTGGAATCAATTCACTGATAATCACTAGAAGTTAAGTGTCCCCAACAAAGAAGACAGAGGAACCAGAACCCCTAAATAGGGAAGCTAACTAGACAGAGCTGGGACTAATAAACCTAATTAGCTGAGAGAAAGAAACACAGGAAATTTGTCAAAAATAAGGCAATGACAGTGGTTTTAGGTTTAGGCTGTGCTATTTAATATATTTAGACATTCAATATATTTCTGTTGTTTTATGTCCTGTTTTAGGTTACGTGTGTGTGTGTGTGTGTGTGTGTGTGTGTGTGTGTGTGTGTGTGTGTGTGTGTGTGTGTGTGTGTGTGTGTGTGTGTGTACATTTCGGGACAAAATTTATGCAATGTATGCAAGAAACTTTGCACAATAATAACTTTGTCCAATAACTGTGTGTATCTCAGGTTTCTCAGCTTTACACATACTGGTGTTGATTCTCTGTGTTTCTGCGTCTGGGTCTGCTCTTCTGCTCGTCTGCCTCATCTACTGCAGATCATCTACTAAAGGTACTACTAAAAGGGATTTTGTTCTGATTTTCAAGAAGTTAGAAGTTTGTTAGTGTGATTAGAGTTTAATCTATTTGACTAATCATTAATTATTCATGTTTTGACAAATACAATGCCGATATGAAAGAAGACAAGTTATAAAGCATCAATCAATCATCATTATTTTCCTGTGACTAGATTTATTTGCATCACACAGCGAGTGTATGAGCAGATAAGACTGATTTCTTAATCACAACTTCTGTGACGTATTATTAGCTGCTTTTTCACTATCAGGCAGAACGGTTAAGAACAGTCAGGTACGGGTCACGTTCAGACAACTGTTATGTGGTGTTGCCCTGTTATAATGATGGAGGGCCTGAAGGTGGAGTGGAAAAGAAAAGAGGATCTGGTTCATCTGTATAAAGATGGTGCGAGTCAAGCAGAGGAACAACATGAAGATTATCAGGAGAGAGCTCATTTCTTCACTGAGCACCTTAAAGATGGAAACTTCTCTCTCCGTCTGGATGATCTGAGAGCTGAAGATGAGGGACAGTACACATGTACAGTTCACTTTCATGGTTTTCGTCGCTCAGAAATAAATAATTCAAAATAACAGGCAGTTTTCAACCAATACAAAGTTGGTACTGAAACTACTTGGTAGGTCAAGAGATGAGAAAAATACCCCTCATCTATTCTGAATCAGACGTTTAGTTATTCATCATATTTATTTTTACTCTATTTCCAACACAATTTTGAGATCGATTCATTAACTTGTAATTGAAAATGTAATTGTCAAAAAGAAGAGAAACGTGTGTTCAAATAAACCTGACTGACTGAAAATGACTGAATAATTATTATGTAATTGAAATGACTTTTCCTCATAACTGAACAGAGATTGTGTTTTCTCTCCAGAACCAGTCTTCCGTCTTCAGATGTTTCTGGTCTTCTGTCCAAATGTCCTGATGTTTCTGGCGTTTGTTTTCTGGGCTGTTTCTGAAGGTCAGTGATTAATGATCAATCATTATAGTTGTGTATTAATACAGTGATGATGATCATCTGCTGTTTGTTTCAGGATCTCTGTTTGAGTCCGTCTCTTGTTGTTCTCTTTATTTTCTGAGACCTCTCCTGCTGCTCTGGACGGCTCCGTATGACTTCACAGGTGATTATTAACAGTTTATTAGAGGAAATATGAATTATAATACCCAGATGAGCTAAATAATCAGTGTTTTACTGGCATTTGTGTTTCACTGTGTTAATTATTCTCTGTTTTCTGTTTTACAGGCAAAATTAAAACATGGGTTAAATTTTACAGTTTTAGAACAGAATATATTGTTTTCTCAGCTGTTTTTATTCAGGTAAATAATCCAAATATAAATCAACAATCATGATCATAAACACATTAAAACGCACACTAACATCTGATCAGTAATCACGTTTAAATCATGTAATATTCTCATTATGCAGGAGATCTTAAAAAGTGAGCGTGACATGAATAGTTGGAAGTGTTTAGTGTTGCTGATGTTTGTTGTCAGATATCATACACATGTTCAGTTCTGTATCTGTGCGTTTAATAAAATATATAACTGAACTACTGCACTAATGTTTTCACGAGACATAGACGTGTTACAGAGAGAATGAATCCACTTCTACATCTCAGCATGTCTGGGGTCAGAGGGGTCATGTGAGGGTCAGAGGTCACCAGCTGAGCCGACCTTCAGAGACTTATTCTTGTTTTTTATCTCTTCCTCTCCTCCAGTTCTATTTAAATCTGCTTTGGACAAAAGTCTGAACTACTCTGGATTTGAAGGAGTCGTGATCATAGTCCTCTTTGTGCTTGTTCTTCTGTTCAACCTCTTCTTTATTATTTTCTGTAAGTATTTCTCTCCATCAAGAGTCAATGATTGTGTGAAGAATCATGTTTCACCAGAGTAACCGTGTTTGTTAAAGGCACAAAATATAAAAAACATACCATCAGACCTGATTTATGAGTTAATTGAAGCGTTTTCGTAAGAAAAGATCAGATTTCATGAGTCTGAAGGATCAGGCGAAACATTACAAAACTCCTCGAGAATCAGATCAATCTTATTAATCGTCTATTTATTGCTCACTGCCCTGAATAACTCTTCAACTGAAATGTTTGCTGGTGTTTTTGGGAAATAAATCAATCTCCAGTATTTTAGCTTTCAATATATATATAGTTTCTGATTGTTGACAGAATAATGTTGTAAAAGAAAGGGAATGAAATCACAGATGAGTTCAGAGCGGGATTTACTTTCATTCAGAAAATACTAAGTAAATGTACAAAAACTTTCAAAGTGAGAGTTTAAAGATAATTATTAGTAAGATTTAAGTCTATATTTTATCTTAAGGTTGTTTGGGAATTCCTAGTAAATTTGACTCAAGCATGAATTAACATGGAAATTAAGAATAAATTAATAAATATACTCAAGTAAAGTTCATTCAGTCACAGATTAAAAAAGAAAATACTAAACAATGTAGAACAGCAGAAAACATTTAACATTTTAATGTTTGTAAAAACCTTAATTATTTCATTAATTTCTGTTCCTGATAATTATATTGTGATTGTAATAACATTAGAATAAAAAATGTTTCCATTTAAAGAAAGTTTCTGTACTGGACTAAAATAAAAAAGAAAATAAAAACTACATTTTAATAATTACTGTATAGTTAACTATATTGTTAACTGTATAATTACAGAGGATTAATTAATATTTATTACTAGTTTTTATTACAGTATTTTTCAACTGAATATTAATCATTGAATCAACAGAGACGTCAGAAAGATGAATAATGTCTGTATATTGTTTCTTTCACACGGTTTATGATCAGCTGAGAAATGAGTTATTTTTATGAAGATCTGCTTCAGATATAACTTTATGAGAGTCTCCTGAATAAACTCTCATTTATTATAGAAGAAACCAGAGTGATAATAACTAAATATCAAGCATAATAATAAAATATATAATAAAACTAAATATGTCAATAATAATACTGAGATTAATAGAGAGTCTATCAGATCATCAGCTTCATCTTCTTTATCAATGAAACTTTATCTGTTCAAACTAAAATATGAATTATTTCTGGACTTGTTTTTACTTGAATATTAAGACATTAAATCCAAATCAGATCAAACATTTGTATTGATTCATGAACTGTTTTCTCATACAGTGTTTTTGAGATTTTTTGGTAAAGTAAGTCTACGGATCAGGACTATATTCAATGTTCTGGCTGAAATCACCTTCGATGTCCTTCCTTCTCTACAATTCATCCTCCTGTTCTTCAGCTTTGGATCCAGAGGAGGTGAGTCCACGTTTATCAAATACTTTAGTTTTTAGCCTTTAATAAGCTTTTGTCTTTTTTAGATATATATTCACCCTGAAGATTAAAACCTAATAAACATGAAGAACGTCCATCTCTCAGATGAAGTGAAAGGAGACAGTGATGGATATAATAAAGTAAATGAGATGAATAGATGTCTGTCAGTGAGTCTTATCTTCTGTCTCCAGGTTTCTTGATCGTGGCAGTTTTACCAGTGTTTCTCACGGTCAGCAGATACGACTGGGACTTTACCTGTGGTCAACAGATGGGCTGTGAGTGTGTGATGATCCCTGACACAAACACACTCCTTCAATAACCAGCTCCTCATCTCTGAGATCATTTCTAGCTTTAATGATGTTAATGTGTTTCAGGTTCACCTGCGGTCAGGAGATCCGTGTATTTAACTCTCATGATCCTGATCAATGCTCTACTCATCTACTTCTACATCACAGCTCTGGAGAACCAGAACGGTACTAGAACATATCACTTTATATATAACTAGAACATATCACGATATCTTACAGTGATGAGAAAGACTGTGTGAGTTAATGAACACCTTACTGTGAGGATGATGATGATGAAGGTGATGATGAAGATGATGAAGGTGATGATGATGTGTTTGTTGTGTTCAGATGTTGTTGGATGGAGCTGTATGCTTGTGTTTCTTCAGTTTCTCTGGACCCTGATCAACTTCACATGGTCATTTCCATCATCATTCGGTACAGTATTAATCCTCTCCTGACTCTAGATCTAGTTTATTCTCTTCTCTCTCGTCTGAACTCAAAAAAACTCTTAACTTTAACAGTAAAACTAAACTCTACACTGTTTAATAGAAATGTCCTCACTATAAACAAAGTCTTTTATAATGTCTTTAATAACTTTCTCTTCACTTCTCAGTATATTATAAACATATAGAAACAGACTTTTAATTCATTTACATTTACATTCAGTCTTTAACAGACTTTTATCCAAAGAGACAAATGATGAAGAAATCATAACCAACAAAACATCTTATAACATAGACCTGCTGAGATTAAGTCTCAAAGAAAACAGGTACAATAGAAATGACAATAGAAATGAAATGAAATAGAGTGAACATGTTACAAACTCAAGACTGATTTATGAATAAAAACAAACAAAAACACAACAGAGTTCATGTGTTAATGAGTCAAGTTATTTCAAATAAATCAATAATAATAAATGAAAAGAATACATAAATAAAATGGAATATGAAAAATATAAAATAAAAAATATATGTTTAGTGAGTCAAGTTATTTAAAATGAATAAATAAAAATAAACCAAGAAACTAAGTTTAAAAATTTGAAATGTCATGTTTAGTGAGTCAAATTATTTAAAATGAACAAATAAAATATTATTAAATAAAAATAAAGTTTTTAAAAAAATGAATAAACATAAATCAGAAACACAATATAAAAATTAAATAGAAATGGCATGTTTTAGTGAATAAATTTTATTTAACATGAATGAATAAAAATAAATCAAGAAAATAATACAAAAATGTCATGTTTAGTAAGTCAAGTTTTTTTAAATAAATCTATAAAATTAACAAAGAATAAAATATAAATGTCATGTTTTACTGAGTCATGTTATTTAAAATGGATGAATAAAAATAAAGAAAATACAAAAATAAAATAGAAATGTCATGTTTAGTGAGTCCTTTAAAATTAATAAATAAAAATAAATCAATAAAATAAAAAATAAAATAGAAATGTCATGTATAGTAACTCAAGTTATTTAAAATTAATAAATAAAAATAAATCAAGTGAATAATACAAAATAAAATGGAAATTTCATGTTTCAGCGAGTCATTTAAAATGAATAAAAATATAAATAATAAAAATAAACCAAGAAAATAAGTTTAGAATTTTGAAATGTCATGTTTAGTGAGTCAAATTATTTAAAATGAACAAATAAAATATTATTAAATGTGTCAATAAATCAAGTTATTTAAAAAAAAGGAATAAACATAAATCAGGAAAACAATATAAAAATAAAAGAGAAATGGCATGTTTTAGTGAATAAATTTTATTTAACATGAATAAATAAAAATAAATCAAGAAAATAATACAAAAATGTCATGTTTAGTCAAGTTTTTTTAAATGTATAAATACAAATAAATCAATAATAATAAATAAAAATAAAAATAAATCAAGAAAATAATACAAAAATAAAATAGAAATTCAATGTTTAGTGAGTCATTTAAAATGAATAAACATAAATCAAGAAAATAATACAAAAATGTAATGTTTAGTAAGTCAAGTTTTTTTAAATGTATAAATACAAATAAATCAATAAAATAAAATATAAATTACATGTTTTACTTGAGTAACGTTATTTAAAATGGATGAATAAAAATAAATCAAGAAAATACAAAAATAAAATAGAAATGTCATGTTTAGTGAGTCATTTAAAATTAATAAATAAAAATAAATCAAGTAAATAATACAAAATAAAATGGAAATTTCATGTTTCAGCGAGTCATTTAAAATGACTAAAAATATAAATAATAAAAATAAACCAAGAAACTAAGTTAAAAATTTGAAATGTCATGTTTAGTGAGTCAAATTATTTAAAATTAACAAATAAAATATTATTAAATGTGTCAATAAATCAAGTTATTTAAAAAAGGAATAAACATAAATCAAGGCAAGGCAAGTTTATTTATATAGCACATTTCATACACAATGGTAATTCAAAGTGCTTTACAAAAAAGAGGAAATAAAATAATTACAAGATTTAAATAACAATAAAAGAAATTAAAATAAAATAAAAACACTGATTTAAGATAAATTGAATTTAAAGCAAAAAGAGATTGATTTAAAATAAAAAAAAATAAAAGAAGCAAACCAGGAAAACAATATAAACATAAATGGCATGTTTTAGTGAATAAATTATTTAACATGAATAAATAAAAATAAATCAATAAAATAATACAAAAATGTCATGTTTAGTCAAGTTTTAAATGTATAAATGCAAATAAATCATTAATAATAAATAAAAATAAAAATAAATCAAGAAAAATAATACAAAAATAAAATAGAAATTCAATGTTTAGTGAGTCATTTAAAATTCATAAACATAAATCAAGAAAATAATACAAAAATGTCATGTTTAGTAAGTCAAGTTTTTTTAAATAAATCTATAAAATTAACAAAGAATAAAATATAAATTTCATGTTTTACTGACTCACGTTATTTAAAATGGATGAATAAAAATAAATAAAGAAAATACAAAAATAAAATAGAAATGTCATGTATAGTAACTCAAGTTATTTAAAATTAATAAATAAAAATAAATCAAGTAAATATTTCAAAATAAAATGGAAATTTCATGTTTCAGCGAGTCATTTAAAATGAATAAAAATATAAATAATAAAAATAAACCAAGAAAATAAGTTTTAAAAAAATTGAAATGTCATGTTTAGTGAGTCAAATTATTTAAAATTAATAAATAAAATATTATTAAATGTGTCAATAAATCAAGTTATTTAAAAAAAGAATAAAAATAAATCAGAAAAACAATATAAAAATAAAAGAGAAATGGCATGTTTTAGTGAATAAATTTTATTTAACATGAATAAATAAAAATAAATCAAGAAAATAATACAAAAATGTCATGTTTAGTAAGTCAAGTTTTTTAAAATAAATAGATCAATAAAATTAACCAAGAATAAAATATAAATTTCATGTTTTACTGAGTCACGGTATTTAAAATGGATGAATAAAAATAAATCAAGAAAATAATTTTTAAAAATATATAAATGTCATGTTTTACTGAGCCAAATTATTTAAATGAATAAACAAAAATAAATCAAGAAAATAATACAAAAATAAAATAGAAATGTCATGTTTAGTGAGTCATTTAAAATTAATAAATGAGGAAAGAGGAAAACATTACTGCATGAGTATTGAAAGCATTATTTTTCTACAGAATACTATTTTAGTTACGTCTATCCTGATGGTATTTGTGGCCTGGAATCAGGAGAGATGTGGAGATGATCTGTTCTATCCACTGATGAAGATCTTAAACTGTATTTGATCTTTCAGATCTTCCCCGTGTGACTGTGGTGTATGTGTTCGGATCAGTCGGTGTAGTTTTACTCAACTCTGTTGCTCTGATGACTGAAGTGATCCTGAAAACAGGTGAATCAACACCATTACACTCTACACACTATTAGAATCTGTTCATATCTCAGATCAGATTCTTCTCATTTCATGTCAATCACTTCAAACATCAATATTTAACCTTTAATGTCTAATATCTCAGAAGATTATTCATGTGTTTGTAATCGCAGCTGAATTCATTAAACAGTGTGTAAATACATCTAAAACACTTCAGATGCAGATTCAGTGTTCATTTAATCTTTTCATTTTCTTGGTAACAGCCCAAATGTCTTTTTCTTCTAATTCACTGATTAAACGTCAAAATGTGACTCAAAAGAAAAAATGGCTTTATTGAAAAGGAAGAATGTCTTATTGGAAACCTATTGGAAAATATTCATTTCTGTCACCGTGAATTAAAAATATAGAAACATAATAATCAAGTTTAATAGTTTTAGTCACTTGGTTTTATTGAAGGCTACCAGGATAACCTGAGTTTATATATATTATAATATATATTATTCTCTATTTCTGGTTTGTAGCGTGGATCATTTCTTGTAATATTTAATCTTGAGAAATAATATAATTTAATAATTTTAAACCTACATCATTATCCTTAAAACACCTGATAATACTCAGATATAAGTCAGGAACATCTACTTTCCCCCAACACCCTCAACCTAACTCTACTTTTAATGAGCTCAGTGTTAATAAAACCAGCTCTTTATGGTTTCTGTGGGTCTTCCTCCTCAGTTAATGGTGAAGGATTGACGGGAGACATGAGGATCTCAGTCTTCTCCACCGAGTTCATCTTCACTTTAATTCTCCTGGTTTTAGTGGTGTTTGAACCCTGTGAGTAAAACCTGAACATTTATTACACGTTCAGTCTCTCTTATTTGACTCTTTTTCATTTATTTCTTTAGGATGCGTCACGTTCAGGAAAAGAATAATCAGTTTTATTACTATTTAGTTTTGACCACATCATTTATGAAGATTGTGACTTTGTGAAAACCAGAACTCAACTATTAACCAGATCTGTCTGAACCTGATTAGTCTAAAAAGTAATGAATGTACTAAGTATATTTTAAATCTATGAACATATTCATATCGCTCAAGACTTATATAAAATAATAGTTCAACTTTATTTGGATTATTTCTTTTCTGACCAATGCATGTTTTTAAATATTTCACGTTCAAAGAACAATGTATTTGGTGTATTTGGATTAGCTTTAGCCCCACTTTAACACAATTAAAGTGTTTATACATTATATATTTATAGATTAATTGATCTGTTTTTTCTTCTTCAGGATCAAACCCTGTCTGGATTCGTGTCAGGTTAGTCTCATAAATCATCTTCAGTGTGTTGGTCCTTTTATGATTCCTCCGTGACTGAAGTCTTCATCATTTACACAGAAACACATCAGTCTGGACACAACTAAATGTTTCTGGTTTCAACTGATTCCTCAAAGAGAGAGAGATGTGTAAATGAATCTGATTTCATTACTCAAGGATTGTTTTAAAGGGATTTGTTTCACCAGAGTTTTATTGAAAAATCAGATTTGTTCTTTTAGCATTACTAAATAAAGCGTGAGAGGCTCTGAAACACGTTCAGTGAAGATGTGTGTGCGTGACCGGTCTTGTGTTGAACACAGAAATCAATGAAGTCTTGTCGAAGCAGAGGCGCTGGATCACAGAGTCAGGAATCTGAGGTTAGTGTCTGATTAATACTGTAATATACTGTAGTTACACTAGAGTTCAGCTTCAACCCTCATCAGACACACCTGAACATCTGTCCTGAACAAACAGGATGGAAACGAATACGAAAGATATCACTGAATTCTTAATAATGAACTCAATCGAGCATTTTTTGACACATAGAAAGGAACTGTAGAGTAAAGTAATGATTTTGAGCTCTAATACAGGAAATGTACTGCTGTTTGGTCTTTGCTTTTATAAACCTGTATGATTTCTAACCAAAGAAGATCATAGAATGTAGGATGTCATCAAACCACTTTGGTTACCCTTTTATTTCTACTGTATTCTACTCTTTATATACAGTACAGATGACAGGACCATGAAAAGTTTGGGTGAACTGTCCCTTTAAGAACATTTGTAAACATTTAACATCTAATTTCTATAATGCACTAAACATGTACGAACTATAAAAACAACTTTCTCCAAATAACGAACATCTATAATAAATACATTCAGTCAAAACACAATAGGATATTTGTATATTTTTAATAATTGATTGCAAGTAATTATTGGCGTTTTCCAATTGACCTCGTCATACAGTTTACATAGTTATATTTATGACTGTATTACTAAGCTCTGTGTCACAACTTAATGGATCCAGTGCATGCCTGGTCTGAAGGTAAGTATTAAACAGGGTTGAGCTGAAGCACTCGGGTCTCCGGGGAAATAAAGTCAGCTGATGCTTATATGAGGTCTGAGAAACACTGTTGATGAAGACGCTTGTTAAATCATGTCTCGTTCTGAAGCAGAACCCAGCAGCGGGTTGCGATGAAGCTCCAGCCGCTGGATCAGACCAGAAGCAGATCACGGCAGAATCACACGAGATGAATCCTCTACTGAACGAACAAACCCAGGAGAACCACAGGAGCGACGCGGCGGAGGAGACCGAGCCGAACTCAGTGATTACACAAACATAACCTGCAGACAGAGAAAAGCTCTTCACTGTGAGGAACACCTCAGTCTCCTTATTCATACGCTGGCTTGGATTTGTAAATAGCTGTAGATGTATACAGATGTTTAAATGCCGTAAATTCATGTAATAGCTTTTATAACTAACTCTAACTGTAAACCGGCTTCAGCCGTCCAGATAACACTGAGTCCTTTGAGTCTCGAGCTCACAGTGAAGGAGCGTCTCAAATCAATCAATCATTTTTATATAGCGCTTTTAACACTGAACAGTATTAAACAGGAGAATATAGGAGATTTTATAAGACAAGTGTCCAAACTAAACAAGTCAGGAAAGAACCAAAACCCCATCCCTTACAGAATTGAGAAAAAAAGGTTGGGGTCAGTTCTCCTCTGACCGGACACCCAGCGCTTAATTTCTAGTTCAATTTAAACGCAGCTATGTCAGATTGTGCAAAGGATTTATTTTATGAATATTTAGCTAAATGTCCAACAATTATTATTATTGTTGTTATTTCTTAATAGAACTGCATTTTCTTTATCTCTCTGCACTGCCAAAAAAATGACAATAAAACTAACTCTCACTATTACTGAAGTATGTGTAATGTGTGCAGCTTTTTTCTGTATAGACAGAAGATCTATATTCATCTATATATACTGTATCCCACAATGCAATGCGTTTCACCTGATTCTCTATTTCCAATGTGATGAAAGAAGCAGAGGAGATGTATTTCTACTTCGCTTCATTAGATGGCAGCATCACGTCTCAGAAACACTCAAGAAAAAACTTGACTTTCTTGTGGTTACTTTTGGTTGAAAGTAAATCAAAGAGCAGATTAAATAACTCGCAGAAAGTAGAGCAAAACATAGAAGAGTTTGAAGAGTTTTAAAGGTTGTAGAGCAGCAGCAGTGAATGGAGTCTTACTTTCCACAAAACAGCATCTGAATCATTTACTTGAAGAAAAGAAAAGAATATTGAAAAGTAACTAAACTTGTGCTAGTCTTGTGCATAATAACAGTGATAATGCTAGAAAATAATGCTTTTGCAGATTCAGTCATCTCT
Source organism: Puntigrus tetrazona (assembly GCF_018831695.1). Taxonomy (NCBI): domain Eukaryota; kingdom Metazoa; phylum Chordata; class Actinopteri; order Cypriniformes; family Cyprinidae; genus Puntigrus; species Puntigrus tetrazona. The sequence goes on from NC_056701.1 coordinate 793,137, forward strand.
GAAAGTTTTGACACCACTTTCTGGACACTTTATGGTCATTTCTGTAAAGACGTGTACAGGATGTATAATGAAAAAAATAGCTGGTTCAATAATTTAAAAAGTGCATTTCTATCACAGTATACTTTATAAATAAATTTAAGTTTTCAAATTGGGGTACATAAATTTTGAGGTATTGCAGATCAGGTCTGCTTTTGTCACATAGACCTGGCAACTCTGTTCTGAAGACCTGGCAACCCTTTTCTCTGGAGTCAGAGGACGAGTAACAAGGTGAGTCTGTTAGTCTTGATTTATATAAGTAGTCCTTCTCCTTCTGTTAAGAAACAATGTTGATTTCATACATGTCCTCATATTGAGGACACTGAGACTAAAATGCTTTCTTATTATTTTGTTTATTTATTATGAACTTTGGGATACATAAAAAATGAAAATATATTATACACATTAATGTGTTTATGGATTAATAGTCTATAAAATTAGTATATTGAATAATTCTCTTACATAGTTGAAAATCATCTTTATACAAAAAAAATATATATGCATGCTTGTACATTCATGTAATTTAATTGTTGT
>NC_056701.1:803706-806206 GCF_018831695.1 Puntigrus tetrazona
ACCTCCTCCCAGACCTGAGAGGTCACCATGTGTTGTTGCACACCGACAACACAGCGGTGGTCTCTTATATCAACCACCAGGGAGGACCGTGTTCGCCCCTTGAACAAGCTGGGCGCACCAGACCCTTGTGTGGTCCCAGGACAAAATCTGCTCGCTGAGAGCGACCTACATCCCTGGGCATTTCAATGCGGGGCCGACACCCTGTCGAGACAGGGGTTGAGGCCGGGAGAATGGATGTCACAGGCGTGGCTAAGACGTCGCCTGCACGCATTTCCTCCAATTGCCCTGCTCCCAGGAGTTCTGGCGAGTGCGCCAGGACGGAATCAGACTACTGCTGGTAGTCCCGTTCTGGCCGGGCCGAGTATGGTTCACGGACCTCATCGGCCTAGTAGACGCTCATCCGTGGGAGATCCCCTGAGGCCGGATCTACTCTCTCAGGCGGAGGGACAATAGTTTCTGGTGTGGAGACCGCCACTTAAACCCAGTTAACTGCCCAGTAGGTTCAGTGCTGGAGTTCCTCCAGGCGACATTCTCCACCAGGGTTAACCACTCCACCCTAAAGGTCTACGTGCCAGTCATATCTGCATATCATGACCCTATTGGTGGCCACTCAGTGGGCAGACACCCATTAGTTACACGATTCCTCCACGGTGTGCTGAGGCTGAGACCTCCAGTGCGGACCAGAGTTCCCCTGGGATTTGGTTGTGGTGTTAGAGGCTCTGTGTAAGGCACCCTTCGAGCCCCTCGAAGAGGTTCCCTACCTGTCTTATAGGATAAGACAGCATTTCTACTCGCCATCACCTCGCTTTGGAGGGTGGGAGATCTGCAGGCCTTCTCTGTGGCCCCTACTTACTTGGACTTTGCCCCAGGCATGGCTAAGGTTTTTGCATACCCAAGAGTGGGTTATACAACTAAAGTGCCCTCTGTTACACCAAGAACCGATCGTACTGCAGGCCTCCTGTCCTCACCCCTTCCAGACCAGCTAAAGTCCAACTGCAAATGCGTCCAGTGCGAGTACTGGGCGTGTAAGTGCAGAACTGTGTCTCTGCAGAGGTCGGGCTAGTTACTTATCCGTTTGGCCCGACAGATAGGGGTTGTGCTGCTATTAAGCAAACTTCAGCAGGTGGATAGTCGAGGCTATCCACCTGGCCTATGAGGCCTCGGCACTCACGTGCCCTCTTGGGCTCAAGGCCCACTCAACAAGGGATATGGCGGCCTCCATGGCCTACCTTAGCAGTGTGCCCCTCGGGGACATTTGCAACGCTGCGGGGTGGTCCACGCCCTCCACTTTTGCCCTTTCTATAATTTCGACATGAGGCCCGCTCTGGCTCCTCTGTCTTATTCTGATGGGTGGTCTGAGGACCCCTTTTTCAGGCAGGGCCTTGGAATTATGGCGCGTGGGCATCTCGTTCCCAAAGCGCTTGTGGCGCAGCTCGAGTTCCTGAAGAGGAACGTCTCAGGTTACGAATGTAACCATGGTTCCTCTAGGGAACGCAGACGCTGCGTCGATGCCATACTTCCCTCACCCCTGCCGGCGCTTACTTCACTACAGAGGCTGGTGCCGGCATCGCAGAGCGTGACTTTATACTTCCTGGTCGGCGACGCCATCTCGTCCATGGCGTGGCTCCTCTCCATTGGACAGATTTCACCACGTGGTTCAGAACGGCTCACGCCGCGGCGCTCTCAAAGCATTTGTGACGCAGCGTCTGTTCCCTAGAGGAACCATGGTTACATTCGTAACCTGAGGCGTTCCTGCTGCCTAAACTAAGCTGCCTAAACTACACGACTACGTATATGTATACAGCGGGGGAAATAAGTATTTGACACATCAGCATTTTATCAGTAAGGGGATTTCTAAGTGGGCTATTGACACAAAATTTCCACCAGATGTAGCCAACAAGCCAAGTAATGAATTCACATAAAGAAATCAGAGCATTTAATTATATAAGTTGAGCAATAATAAATTAAGTGAAATGACACAGGGAATAAGTATTGAACACACATTATTTAATACTTTGTAGAAAAGCCTTTGTTGGTGATTACAGCTTCTAGACGCCTCTTGTATGGAGAGACCAGTCGTCTTCATTGCTCAGGAGTGATTCTTGCCCATTCTTCCACACAAATGGTCTTTAAATCTTTAAGGTTCCTTGGACCTCTTTTATGAACTTTGATCTTCAGTTCTCTCCATAGATTTTCTATGGGATTTAGGTCAGGTGATTGACTAGGCCATTCAAGCAACTTGATTTTCTTTCTTTGAAACCACTTCATTGTTTCCTTGGCCTTGTGTTTGGGGTCATTGTCTTGCTGAAATGTCCACCCTTTTTTAGCTTTCTGGTAGATGGCAGCAGATTTTTCTCCAGAATGTCCCGGTACATTTCTCCATTCATCCTGCCCTCAATAATATGAAGTCTGCCAGTACCTGTTGCTGAAAAGCAACCCCAAACCATGATGCTTCCACCCCCAAACTTAACTGTTGGTATGGTGTTCTTGGGGTGGTGGG
>NC_056701.1:808706-821206 GCF_018831695.1 Puntigrus tetrazona
CTATGTCCTCATTGTGAGGCCATGCCCATGACAGTACTGCGATCCTGCCTTTCTATCCTTCGGGAAGGATCGACACCTCTGCTGTCACCCAACCCGGTTTTTCTGCGGCTAACAGAGGATCGGCGGCTGACACATTGGGGATCAGAAGACTACGGGAGTGCTGCTCCGCGGTTTCAACCCTGCAGACCACTCATTCCTCCCTCAGTGCTTCTTCCGTCCGGCTGCCGAGTGATGCAGGAGGGTTGTCTCATGCCGGTCCTTCCATGTCGTTTGGTGCAGAGAGGAGGACCAGATGTCAACCTCTGCATCGGGGACGGGCTATCGTTAGGCGAGGAGGATGATGAGGAGGAGCCGTGGCCTTCGGAGTCAGATCCGGAGTTGCAAGCCATGCTTGGCCGGGCCGCCACGCAGTATCGGGCTGGAGCTGTCAACATCGCTCAGCCCTGAGCCCTCGGGATTGGATGATTGGTTTCTGGGGGCTGCCTGTGATAGTAAATCGTGGCCCGCTCCAGTGCCTTGCTTCCTGGAGGTGAATAAGGAGTTGAAAAATTTGTGGATAGCTCCTTTTTCAGCCAGAAGCCGCTCGTCTTCCTCCTCCATCTTCACCATTTGTGCCGGCAAAGCGCGCCACCTGGCGAAATCGTCCCAGACTCCCATCTAAAGCGTTGTAGGACCACGGCGCGTTGCTCCTAAGGCCTACAGTGCTGCGGGCAAAGCTGCCTCTGCCCTGCATGTCATGGCAATCCTGCAGGTTCACCCAGGCCAAGGAATTGAAAGAGCTGCACGAGGGTGGCTCCAACCTGCGGTCGATGCAGGTGCTGTGCACAGCGACCGACTTTGCTCTCTGAAGTCACAGCGCGGCCCCTCTGGAAGCGATGTCCACTTTGGTGATCCAGAGCCCCAGCTATGGCTCAATCTGGCCAAGATGCACGATGCTGACAAGATTCTCTTCTTGGATGCTCTCATCTCTCAGGCTGGGCTATTCGGCGACACTGAGGACTTAGCAGTTTTGGCAGTACAACAGCAGACAGAGGCGATTCAGCACATCGTACCCGGCGTGATCCTCCAGCTGCCACCGCTCTGTTGCGGGTTTCATCTCGTCCTGCTTGCCGCCGAGGGCACCCTTTTCAGCCTCAGGTAGTCTGCAAGTCCTCCAGGAAGATGACAAAGAGACCCTGAGATGGATGGCCCGGAGAGGTGAGCAGTTGCTCTTCAGGAAATGGTGAACATGGCACCACTTCTTTTCCCCGGAGGATGGCCGGGTGGAAAACCTTCTGTTTCATTTTCCTGCTGTTCCACCCAAGGGTCTGTGGTATCTATTGTCTCAGAAAAGAGCAATTTCCTCATCCTCCGGGCGTCGGGTCCATGGTGTGACAGAGTGCAGAGATCTGTTTCTTCACTTCCCCCACAGCACCCCCTTTGCCAGTGGCCAAGAGACAACAGTTAGGGGGGCGCTACGCTTCTCCATGTATCTCCAGTTAGAGCGGTAAGGCATTCGAAAGTCTGTGAAGTTCCAGCCCGAGCGGACTGTCCAATCCAACTGTTCCCGCTGCACACCCCTTGGTACGCTGATGAGTCCGATAGTGCCACTCGCGAAGAGTTAGGATGTGTGGTCAGCACTACCCAATCCCTCACACTGGCTTATCTGGACAATTCGGCTCGGCTATGTAATCCAATTCACCCAGCATCCTCACAGGTTCAGTGGCATTCTAGAAACGTCTGTGGCAGCCCAGAACGCTCCTGTCTTGCAAGAGGAGATTGCTGTCCTCCTGGCAAAGGATGCAATCGAGCAGTCCCTCCAGCCGAGATGAAGGCAGGGTTTACAGCCCCTACTTCATTGTACCTAAGAAAGACTGTGGCCTTTGACCAATCCTAGATCTGCTAGTTCTGAATCAGGCCCTGCACAAGCTTCCATTCAGAATGCTTACACAGAAACGCATATTTTCATGTCTCCATCCTTCCTCACCACAGACCGTTTCTTTGGTTCGTGTTCAAAGGTCGAGCATGGCAATACAAAAGTCCTCCCCTTCAGACTCTCCCTGTATCCGTGGGTCTTTGTCAAGGTTGCAGAGGGCACTCTTGCCTCCTTTCGGGAAGTGGGCATCAGACTCCTCAATTATCTCAACGACTGGCTTAATCTAGCTCAGTCATGTGAGAGATTGTGCGAGCACAGGGACCTGGTGCTATGACACCTCAGTCAGTTGGGGCTTTGGGTCAGAGGATCTCTTTCTCTGTCTGGAGTTAGACTCGGCTCATATTAGCTAGCCGGACCTGGTTTTCCATGTTTGGCTCCTGGGCGGGCGCTGCAGACTTAGGTGATTTACCACAGGCTGTGGTGAACACTATTATTCAGGCTAGAGCTCCTCTCTACGAGACAAGCCTATGCCTTGAAGTTGAGTCTGTTCACGAACTGGTGTTCTTCTTGCAGGGAAGACCCGGAAATGCATGATTGGAGTAGTGCTTTCCTTCCTGCAAGAAGTGTTGGAGCGCAAGCAGTTACGCTCCACCCTAAAAAGTGTATGTGGCTGCAACAGTCTGATACAGGCTCAGTATCTGCGTCGCTTGCCTGAATCCAGTTATCCCCTGTACTGGGCTAGGTGCTCCATATAGCTGATTCTCCACTGAGATCCTATATGTGTATTCTCCACGGCAAGGTTCCTCTTGGGAACCCATGTCTTCCCTTGACAAGAGTGGTCAGTACTTACTAGTTTCCACATGTCATTACGCATTCCACATTAATACACATTTATAGAGCCATTTGATAACATACTGTCACACTGTCACTTCCCTCACCTGACGATCCTCCCACCTGGTCCCGCTCGCAATCACCAGAGTACTAATCACCTGAAACCTGCAGCCACTTCCCGTCACCCCATATAACCCGCTCACTCCATTACCTTAGTTGCTGATCTCAAGGTTGCACACACTACTCTGGTCACCTCTCTGTCTGCCTGCCTGCCTGCCTACTAACCCAAGAAATCTCCTGTATCATAAATTCTCCCAAAAGGAAAGACTTTTTTCTTGCTTTGTTGAACTCTTGATTATTACCAGTTCTGAAATTCCTGTGTTGATCGTTTGACGGCAGTAAGCCGAACTCTGCCCTTCTGTTAATAAAACTTCAGTTTTGCTTGAAGCCTGAGTCTGTCTATTGACCAGAGTGTGACACATAATATGCTTCTTGACACAGACACTCTTGCTGACCAGAAACAAATCTTGAGACCACGATGGTACTGACGGTAAAGGTGGCTGTGCTGATTGTGGCCTTTTGGGGCTTGTAATCATCACCTCCCCTAAGGGTGAGATACAATACACACATTTTACACACATACACCAAGAGTGAGGAACACTAATACAATGATTGTGTGTGCTCTGAACTAAAGTTACTACTTACCAATTCTCATATTCCACAATCTATGAATACAATTGGTTTATTCATCTATGAAACACTATATGCAGATTTCTTCCATCCACGCATTAATACAGAATCAGTATTTAATAAACGGTTGTGTAAATGTGTGCACGTCACTTCTGTGTTCTGACAGGAAAGAATAGAAGTATTCAGACTTGTTCTGTGAACGATTCAGAGGAGCGTCTCAGAGAAAAGGCCCAGAATGCGTTAGCTGACATTGGTTCTAATCGTGTACTGCATCCTTCTAAAAAGAGAGCGGCCCGAGGCCAGCATGTCTTTAACAACGGGCTCCTTGGGTTCCACCGCAGCGTTCTGCAGGAGCTGCTGAGAGATGTGGGGGGCTATGATGAACAGCTGGACAACCTGATGCAGGACCTTGTGATCCCTCTCAGAAATACTCAACAAACTGCAATTGAAACAATGGTGGCCTACTTCAGGTCAGTGTGTGTGTGTGTGTGTACATAGGAGTTGTACTCATTGTGATTGTCATTGTGAATGCTTGTCTGTAATATAATGAAAAAGCTTCTCTTTTGTGTTAAAATAGTCTTTTTCATCCTCGAAAGGAGGGGAAACCAGTATTCAGGATCCATCAATAGCTTAACCCCATCTCTCCTTAAACATATCAACAATAGCCTGGAGCTTCTCTTTTTAGTATAGATTCTCTTTTCAATATAGATAAACTAAACTTCCGCATGTGGAAAAAAGCTCTATAGGAACAGTCTGACATGAATAACTTGTTGAAGGTTTAGTAATGGCCACAGTTTATTGCACAACATTTTACAGTCCTGACTTCTAGCATGAACCCAAAATGTTTAGCAGGGCCTTGATTTTATATTTGCTAATCTGACATAATATGCGGGTGCATCAAGTTCATCTCATCTTTTTTATGAAAGAAAATGGAACCACCCACAGACCCCCCTTTAAAGAGAACAAGACACAGATTAAAACTACATGTCTTAATGAGAATGTGTCTCTAATCTACTTGAGATCCAATCAACCAAAGGACATCCTAGTATCAGGGACTTTTTATAGGTTTGAGAACTGAGATGTTTTGTCCATTCTTTAGCTATATAAAAGTTCAAAAGATGCAAGTTATAAAAGACCTAAATATTATTATTATGTCTGACTCATTGTATTAGTGCATTTTCTGTTAATTTTGAACATAAACAGCCGGAGTTCCCTTTTCTTTAAAATGATTTGACATTAGTTACAGCTGTACAATACAGTTCCTTATTATATCTCGTTTTTGGTGTTTTTGTTTCTGTAGCTCAAATGAGCACTACGTGGATTACAATGCTGATTTATATGGAGAGTTTGTGAAGGAGCTTCGAGATGCACTTGTGAGATACCTCAAGGCTGAGACATCTGAGAGCCAAAATGAGAGATATGAAATCTGGAAAAAGCGCCAGCGGTGCACTTCATTGCCACTCAAATGGTGAACCACGAGGTTTATGTGGACCCAATGGCCCGTGATCGCTGTCTGCAGGAACACCCAAGACCACAAGATGAGCAACTGTACAATCAGGTCAGAGATGCACTAAAGATTAGGTTCCAGGACATCCTGCAGGACTTTCGAAGAGTGTCCGACAAGATCCGTGTCTTTCGCAAGAGAAAGAACTGGAGCTGGGACAAATAGGTTAGACAGATGCAAATATTAACTGTTAATGCACAAAAAAGATCTTCATTGACAGAATCAAAAGCCAGGTCCTGTTCAAACCTGGTCCTGAAGGGCCACTGTCCTGAAGAGTTTAGCTCCAACTTGCCTGTAGAGATGACCGTAGACTGTAGTATTTCACAGCAGGTTTTGAAGCTGCAGTCTTTTTTGGTTAAATATGATCCAAAAAAATCGCCTTTAGCTCGATTCACAGCGGATTGCTTAGGAAGCTTTTTTTATTTGAGTGGTACGGGTAGGTCACTATATCATTATGTCACATCTGTAAATGTAAAGATTGAGTTCTGGCTGTTATTCACCCAAGGATCCTGCAGGAGACACATCGTTTAATTTTAGCCTATTCTCATAGCAGCTGGAATAAGAAACTAATATAAAACACATGCAAATTAAATTGAATTATATTCCATTTATATTTGTATACAAAAAAAAAAAAAAAAAAAAGTTTGAATGGAGCATTGTTGCTTTTTGTGGTCAAGTAATTTCTTAATATGAAATTCGAATGATGTGACATTTAGAGATTAGACTCTAACAAAATGTGCAGAATGCATGGAAAACATCCAGAAACATGGAAGCTAAACACAAAATTCACAGCGTTTTATTATAATACTGTTATTATAATCATAGTCATTATAATATGTATATGACAGTCCCAGTCATTTTTTTTAGTATTCTGTATGTGGTTTGTCCTGCTCACTGAAGAGATGATAAACACAGTACTACAGTGAAGCCTATATGAGAGAAATATTATACATTTAAGATGAAATGTTTTGAAATAACTTGTAATCCGCCTAAAATCCAGTCTTTCACTTGACCTGTGTCAATGTGAGACTTTAAAGATTTAAATCCTAGCCGCCAAGATGCATTTCTGTGGGTCACGATTATGGAAAATTAAACGTTAAAATTTATTTCAGGCATCAAATCATATTTGGGGTCACCAGTGACCTGGATGGATGTTTCTAGTTTGCCTAGTAAGAACTTGATTAGTTGATTTAGGTGTGTTTAATTAGGGTTGGAGCTGAACTTGAAAGAAAGTAATCCTCTAGACCAAGTTTGTAGACACCTTGTAGTCCATAAAATCACTTCATAGTGGAGGACATTCAAAGTAAAGGACTATTCTCATGTAGCTCTTGTTCTCTTTTCCACAGGGACATTACGTGAGTCTGCAGCAAAAACCTGTTCCAGGACCAGTCTTCCTTAAAGTACTTGAGTGCATCTTGTTTCATACTTTGAGTATAATTAAATCATGGTACTTCTACATGAGTAAAATAAAATTGAAGAGTTCAACTTTGCTGCATTTGCTTTTCAACAAAAGTCTGAACTTGACAGGCATTTTTACAACTGTAGGTCTGACTTGGGTAAAAAAAAACAAAAAAACAAAAAAAAAATTCAAATACGCATTTGTTCGCCTTTATCACGTCTTTCGCACAAGTTCAACTCGAGCGGGAAACTCGCAAGCCAATCAGTGAAGAGCTTATTGACACGTACGGTTGAATCAAGCGAGGGAAAGCATTACCATCTCGTGCATAGAAAACAATTAAAAACCATTGTAGAGATGGCGGTATTTTATTAATGCAGCTACAAAGATGGTAATAATGACAGTGTATATAGAGTAGGGTTTAGTGAAATGTAACACACATTACTACAGGATTATCTTCTGGAACCCAAAGACGTCATCGTAGGCATTTCATCATATTTTTGTACTTTGTACAACAGGTACAAAATAGCCCTCGTAGTTATATCCTCCATGATTGATCGTGATATGTTTTTATTCGCTTTTATGAAGAGTGAATCTTTCCGTGTCGTTTCTGTGTAAAAGTCTTTCCAAACTGAGAGCGAGTGAAAGTCTTTCACCCAGCATGAATTAACATGTGGTCTTTAAGGCCTGCTTTCTCTCTAAAACTCTTCCCACACTGAGAGCAGCTAAAAGGCTTTATTACAGTATGAATCAACGTGTGCCTCTGAAGGTTTGATTTATATTTAAAGCTCTTCCCGCACCGAGAGCAGCTGAAAGACTTTTCCGAGGAGTGAGTTAAAAGATGAATCTTAAGTTGTCCTTTCTGAGTGAAAGTCTTTCCGCACTCAGAGCAGCTGAAAGGTTTTATCCCGGAATGAATTAACATGTGGTCCTTAAGGTTTGCTTTATCTCTGAAACCCTTTCCGCACTGAGAGCAGGAGAAAGGCCTTTTCCCAGTATGAATGAACATGTGATTCTTAAGGCTTGATTTGTGTGTAAAACTCTTTCCACATTCGGAGCAGCTGAAGGGTTTTATCCCAGTATGAATTAACACGTGATCCCTCAGGATTCCTTTCGATATGAAACCCTTTCCGCACTGAGAGCAAATAAAAGGCTTTATTCCGGTATGAATGGACATGTGAGTCTTAAGGTATCCTTTACTTGTGAAACCCTTCCCACACTCCGAGCAGCTGAAAGGCTTTATCCCGGCGTGAATTAACATGTGCTTCTCAAGGTTTGCTTTACACGTGAAGGTGTTTCCGCACTGAGAGCAGCTGAAAGGTTTTATTCCGGCGTGAACTAACATGTGATTCTTAACGCTTGCTCTCTGTCTAAAACTCTTTCCGCACTGAGAGCAGCTGAAAGGCCTTTTGACGTCTGCTTTCTGAATGCTGCAGCTCTCTGATGTTTCTCCAGTGTCTTCAGGTTTCTCCTGCACTTCATTCAGATCTGGTCTCTCCTCTTTCACTTTCATCAAAAGTGTTCCTATTTTAACAAAGATTCATTAAAAAAAAGTAATAGTGTGTCTTTGGGCTGCAAAAGAGGCATAATCACACAGAAACACATAAGATGTCAAAATGAGATATTGTTAGCAAGATGGCCACCTGTACAGATACAACGGTGAGAATATTTAATTCTCCTAAAATATCAGTTTACATTGAAGCGTTTAAGTGATTTTCATACAGTGGTATTCTTTATGGAGCTCAAATTAAGTGCCTCGAGACAATGTGATTTGGACAGCATCTCGTTTTGAGTTTCATCAGGGTTTGTTCTCGATTGCTTTGGTAATTTAAATAGCGTGTTATTTATAAAGAGATTAAGGTATATGACACCCTGGAGCACAAAAGCAGTCATAAAGGTCATTGTAAATTATGATCTGAAAGCTGAATAAATAAGCTTTCCATTGATGTGTGGTTTATTAGGAGGATTGAGAAAATAATCTTTAAAGTTGGTCAGATGAAGTTCTTGACACTGAGCACTACTAAGAAATAAGCTTGGTGTATTTACAACAGGACATGTACAAAATATATTTTTGCAACATAACATTTACTACAATATCCTAATGATTTTTGACATAAAAGATACATTTATTATTTTTGCCCATATAGTGTATTTTTGGCTACTGCTACAAATATATTTGTATTTTCCAGAGTCACACATTTCTTACAGCTGCTGCAGAAAACACAGTAAAATGTAATGAACAAGCAAATAATGCTCTGAGACTTTCACATGACTTAAGATAACCACAGACCTATAGCGACTTAAAATGTGGCTTCTACAACCATAAAACTCACTTTAAGTTCATCAGTTTTATGATTCCAAAAAGCAAAAATAAAGTCTACTTACTCACATTTCCTAGCAGCTACTGGATTGAAATATGGATTTTGATGATAGTTAAAAGTCTTATTTTTGCATAAAGGATCTGTGGATGTCATTAAAGATAAATGAAAAATAAACACCAACCTCCTTGTTCCTCCCGTTTTGTTCTCCAGGTTTCTGGTTCCTCGTGTTTTATCTTCAATGTTTCTGGTTCCTCGTGTTTTATTCTCCATGTTTCTGGTTCTCTCATGTTCTCCTCACTCTCCTCTTTAACAAACATCATCTTCACAGCAGAAGACCTCAGTTCAGATGATACTCCTCCAGATATTACTGCTTGCTTCAAAACTTAGTGAATGAGAATATTATTACAGGCATTTATACACCTGATGCAGAAACTATTTCTCTGTTGACAGAAACGGCTTTTCTACTCGCTTGTATTAAACCAGCACCACGACGAAACACCAGAGAGCGCGGTGAAACTAATCTTCTTCTTCTGAGGTTGAAAGCTGTTTGGAGAACAAACATGTGAGTTTAGCGCCACCCGCTGGACCGGATGCAGACGAGAGAATTTTACTTAAACGTTCTCACAGTAATATGTCTCTGCGGGCAAAATAACGGGCAAAACTTTGGCCTGCGTCTTGTGATCAGTCTAGCAGGCTTTGGATCAAATGAGCATTGGCTAAATCACAGACACGCTTATAATTTTTCTTAAATGAAAGAAAAAAAAGAGCCCCAGTTATGATTTATGTGCGATTGTTCACAAATAGTGATCAAGACAGTTGCACAGTTACAATGTGGTGGTTATGGATAGATAAAAAAAAAATTAATAAGGCATATTTCCACACATTGGGAAAAGGTACAAATGAACAAAGGTCTGACTGCTTCATTTGGCCGTAGACCTATATTTCAATACTTTACTGATTTAATAAACTATATAAAACTTAATAAAAATGTCTTCACAAAATAAAAACCAAACAAAAAATATGAATGAAACTAATAAAAACTATACTGAATTTATAGAAAATTGTAAAAACTATATTAAAATAAAATTAACTCACCATGCATTTTGCGTACCAAATATTAAAACTTAGACTATTTAATTTAGTATCATATATAGTAATTTCCGAATAGGTCATGATCACAAATCATGTTCAGATTCTCATCTTCTGTATGTTTAAAGATTAGTCATGAAGTCATATTGCAAGAACAGGAAAGCCATGGACTTAGAGTGAGAAGTGAAACACATAGAGTGAGAAAACCCACACTGAACAGTTCAAACATCAAGAATAACAGACACGGTAACTTACCGCATTGCCTCAGATTGATCACATATTATTAATAGTTTATCTCTCTTGCAATGGAGTATTTTGCTGTTACTACACACGAGGCGTTTTATGTTCAAGCTATGTAAATAGTAATGCATTTGATTTACAAATTAAACGCATGTCAATGAAAACGGTTTTCTAATAGCGTTAAAAAACAGTACGACAGAATTCCAGATGTTAAAGCAATTACTTTCATACATGACTGCGTTATACAAGAGCCCAAGAAAAAAGCTATTTTACTGCATGAAATATTGAGTAGATGCTGTTTGCACAGTAAACAATGAACTTGTTTAATAACGTCTCCTTCTCTTCTGCAAATATGCTTCCCTGTATGTATTTCATAGAGCACATAACACTTATTTAATACCAGTTAGATCTGAGTATTGTGAATGAAAGCACATATAATTAAATCTTTCTGTTGGCACATTCATATATTCATATTCATATTCACGTTCAGAGGATGACACTAGCTGTGGTTTCACAAAACCTCAGAGACAGCAGATATGACACACCGCTGCAAGTGGCCTGCAAAGAACACCACTTTTCTTCTGCTTTTCAGGGAAACTTGAATGTGTAGTTGATATGACTGCCTTCCCAAGACCCCTGATTTCAGCGGCACTGACAGAGGCATCGAGATCAGCATATCATGACACTCTGAACAAACATCTTTCCACAAACTCCTGATGGATATAGAGGCAGATGTTTAAGACACAGAGAGAGCAGCTGCTCTTTATTCAGAGCTGGACCCGGTAGATCTGGACGATCGATCACAGAAACCCGTGATACTGCCTCAAACTTCAGATTCGTGCTTCTTTATCTCCCCGGAAGTGTTTCTGCCCATCAGACGAATCCAGAGACTGGAAACCGATCTCGGATTTCTCTGAAAGAGACAGAAAAATAGGAAACGAAGCAAAGTCGACTGCGTTGTAATCCTTAGGTGAAGGAGAAAAGCCACAGCAGCAATAAACTTAAAAGTCTTGCCAGTAAAAGCATCAGTAAAACCAAAATGTTCTGCATTTTATAACACCTAAAAACAACAAAACACATCTAAAAACCACTTAACGTGTCTAGCTTTGTAAGAGAAGACCAAACAACATGTCTAAAGGCGCTTACGTGAGGACATGGCAACCCTGCAAGCTCCTGAGCCTAAACCAAACACAGACGTCTATGAGATGTAGTTCAGTTTAAAACCGAGAAACGTATCCTCTCATTATAAGACACTGTCACCAGACGTGTGCACGATGTTAATAAGAGATTGATCAACACACGTCGTGAGATCGCGATGAACTGAAGTGCTGACAGACAGCAGTCCTCGCACACTTTCTAGGCGACAGAACTCTGTCTCAGGACGGAAATGCCACCTCAGTGAAGGACGCATTACGTTTTCTTGATATTTCAAAATGACTGTGTGCAACAGTGGCGTGAATTTGCCACGTCTTATGTATGAAATGGTCGCGAGACTGAGTAAGGAGCAGCTGCAGACTTCAAATAAAAACAAAAAGAACGTGTGCTTCACAACTCTCTTAAAGGCATTCTGAAAATGTTCAATATCTGGCCTATAGGAACGATGTTTTTCGTCCCCCAAAAAGTCTGAGATAAAACCAAACCAAGCCACCTGTTAAAAGTGGTGCTATGAAGGTTAAACAGATTAAAAATCAAATTGTGAAGCTTCTCCCCAACATCAATGTTGCAACAAAAACAGGAGAGAATGGATGTCTTGGCGGTTTTAAACGAGGATGAGGAGACTTTGACTGAAAAAGGTGAACGAAGGCTGTGTCTGTGCTGAATGACTCTGAATGGTGTTTATGTGAGATAGACGGGATAGACCACCGGATTCTTTACATGGACATGAAAGGTTGTGGGCCTCAAATAAACAATCGAAGTGCATGAAGTTGGTCAAAACAAGTAACGTGTTTATTTATTAAAATGAAACACCCTGCAGGGTGGTATAGTAATAACATGTACATGTGAGTCAGCCTACAGCATAGAAATGAGTTTAGAGAATTAATGTTGTAATATGAGAGCACTGCAAGAGCAAAAATGAATAAAAACAGTATAAATGATAACTAAATAACTAAGGATAACTAAATGATAAAGAATGAATAAATGTGTACATGATGAACAAAGGAAAGGTGTTTGTTCACTGGTCAGTCTGGTTGAATTGATCTTTGTGTGTTTGCCATCTCATGATGCTCATGACTGAGAATAAATGTGTCGAGAAGCTCAATGAACAAACAACTCCATTCATCATCATCATCATCGTGTCAAAGATTACAGTAACGTTAAGCCCTGAGTTTGAGTCGATTAACACCAATCATCCTCATCATCCTCTGGACAAGGAGTCGTTTAACTGTTCAGATTCAGTGAATCAGGAGCATCAGATCTGAGCTTCACTTTGACAGCAGCTTCAGGATCCCTGAGAGAAACAGATTCAGTTTCAGCAGGAGAAGATTCCTTCTCATCAGATGTGTGTGAAGGCTAAAACACCATCCACCTGATTCACCTCTTCAGTGTTCAAGTGAATCACTCTATTTTTATTCT